>NW_006399922.1:2789090-2793701 GCF_000299155.1 Elephantulus edwardii | reverse complement strand
CAGATACTCCTCTAAATCTGAACATTCAGATTAAGACAGACTAGGAAGAAGGATTGGCCACCCACTTCTGAAATAGCAGGCCTCTGAAAACCCTATGCACCTAGTTTTTACTCATACAAAACCTAAATATAGACCAGGAAACAATTGTCTAAGAAGAGCAAGGGAACAACGCATGGTCGAAAATCAGAAAATATGTGCATTAGGGTTGTAACATTCCTCCATACTTATTCAGTCTGTGCTGAGCAAATAATTCCAGAAGCTGGACTATAAGAAGAATGTAATTGGAGGAAGAATCATCAACAACCTGTGGTAAGCAGATGAAATAAATCTTGCATACTGAAACGAAGGATATTTGATGCACTTGCTGCAGAAGAGCATAGACTACAACTTTCAATATGGATTGCATCTCAATAAGAAGAAGAAAAATAAAAATTCTCACCACTGGGCCAATAGGCAATATCATGACTGATGGAGAGAAGAGACCACAATCAAACACCCAAAGAAAGGGCATCCAAGAACTCAAAAGAAGTGGAACAAGAGGAAAATATGCTGCCAAGGAATTCTCCAAATGTCAGTTTTAAGCAAGGATATTAATTTAAAGACTAACGTGTGCCTGATCCATGCCCTAGTATTTTCAATTGCTTCCTATGCATCTAAAAGCTGGGCAGCGACTAAGGATGACAGTAGATTTTATTCCTTTGAATTGTTGTGTTGGAGAAGAGTACTGAATAGACTGCCAAATGAACAAAGAATCTGTCTAGGAGGAAGTACAAACAAGATGTTCTTTAGATGTTAGAAAGGTGAAATTAAGTCTCACTTATTTGGGGAATGTTGTCAGGAGGGGCCAGTCCTTGGAAAAACATGTCATGCTGGGGACAGTGGAGGGTCAGAGAAAGAGAGGAAAATTTTCAACAAGACGGATTGACACAGTGGCTACAAAAATGGGCTTGAGCATACATAAATGGCAAGGACGTTTCAGGATAAGGCAAAGTTCAGATCTGTTGTTCTCAGTGTTGCAAAGTCATAGTTAATGGTACCTAGCAACAACATTTAATGTTATTGTAATGTGATAAAGAGAATGCACCAAAATCAGAATTAAAGATAGGTTAATGATACAGATCCTAGACATTAAAGGGATAATAAAAGAATATATGAATAAAGCCAACAGATTTAAATGAGTTAACTAGAATAGATTAATTCCTTGAAGAATATAACTTGCCAAAATTGTCATAATAATGGGAAATATGCATATTTACAAAAGAAATTGAATTAATCATCAAAATCTTCCCCCTATATGAACTCTAGATCCATTTGCTTCACTGATTAATTCTACCAAACATTTGATGAAGAGATTTTTTTTCAGAAAATATAAGAAGGGGAATATTGAACAATGTATTTTTTCAGCCAAGTAGCTCCAATTTATTTCTTTTCATTCAATTCCTTTCCAGACTATGGAATAGCTATGTGACCTCACATCTTCTAATTAGCCTCCCTAGATGTACCCCATATCATGACATCTGATTGTTTGATGATTTGACACACGTATCATATTTTGTAAAATCCCATGATTCAAATATAACAATTTCCAAAATCTCATCATTGATTGCTAGGCATTTGACAACATGCAAGGAGACTTAGTAGTGTAGGAGGTTAAGTGTTCCAGTTAATCTTTGGGGAAAAAGACCAGGCAGTCTCCTTCTATTAAGATTAACAACCCCTTTACTATGCAACTCTTATTCTGGACTCTTGTCATGCCCAAAATACCTAATCATATATTCCTTTTTTACAGTTACCTCCCTTATCTGTTTCAATGCTTTGTACATTATTTATTCCTCTTTTCTTAGGGGCTATATAACAATGAAAGAAACTTTTTTCCTGAAGAAAAAAGTGAACTGGGGCAGGGAGGAAGGAAAATGTGCAACAATGGAAATCCAAGTTCTTTATAAACTTTCATTAAAAATCTCAACTTAAAAAAAAAAATTACCCACCTCAGAAGCATGATAGAGGGCTGCCATGAATCTGAGTCAACTCAATGGTATTTGGGTTTGGGAGTGTGACTATCTATTTCAGAACGTTGTAATGATTTTGAATAGTAGAGTTAGGAAGCAAAAACATGAGTGTGGGATCTTGACTTGGGTGGGACTCTCGTAATGCTTCTCTTTGCTCCCCAGCCTGTCATGACAGGGACCTAAAATGCTCTCTAGCATGAATTGCTACTCATAAGTCTACTCTAGTACAATCCTCTCACAAATTAGGCCCTGTCCCATAAACTAACCAAGCACACTTTGTCTGTCTCTTTATTCCTCTTACCTTCTATGTCTTTCAAGACTTCTCTGATCTTCAGAATGAATATCTCTTTGCCTGATGTCTGATAAAATGAAGCTAACCTTTTGGTCTTTAATCATACACTATCTTTCATTCAATCTATTTATGTGTATTTATTTTGTCTCTTCAATCCAATTACATATGCCAGAGGATTTCTATCAAGAATTCATTTCTTTTCTGATACTCCCTATATCTCTCACCATATTTTTTAAAACATTTTATATTTCACTGGTTTGCATACAAAACTCATATACATTGTGCACCTTGTGATTTATACAATCATTCCCTTTGATTATGTTTTATAAAATTAATCACCATTTGACTATGCACACCATTACCTTGTCTCTTCAGATCCCCACCAGATCTTTCCCATTTCCTTTACTCCCTCCCTCCACTCATCAAATTGTGCAACCCTCTGATTTCTCCCCTACCAATCCTCATCCCTCTACTCCTGCACTTTCCCCACTCCTTGGATCCCTATACATGTTTTACTAATAATCTTTCTATTGCAATAAATGGTCTTATGCAGTATTTGTCCTTATGAGACTGAATTGGTCACTTACCATAATGCTCACTAGTCTCTCCCAAGTTTTGTAGTATTTGGGGTTTGTTTCTTTTTTTTTTTTTTTGGTTGTTGTTTTTGGTTTGTTTTTTGTTGTTTGTTTGTTTTTTGTAATTGTTCCTCTTGAGTACTGCATAGTGTAAATGTACCACAATTTCTCAATCCATTTGATTGTTTTTGGACATTTGGGCTGCTTCCATGATCTTGTAATGGAGAATAATGCTACTCTGAAGATTGGTGTACAAATATCTGTTTTTGACTCAATTCTAATTTCCTTGGTATATATGCCTAGCAGTGAGATAGCTAAGTCATATGGAGTTTCTATGTTCAGTGTTTTGAGGAAATGCCAAACTCCCAGAATGTTTGTTCCATATTACAATCCCACCAACAGTGTATGTGAATTTCCACTTCTCTGAATCCTCTCCAACATTTATTGCTTGCTGCACTACTAACCTTTGTATCTTGCTTCAGCTTTCTGTAGGCAGAAATCCAGTTTTTCTAGCACCAGTTGTTGAATAGGTTGTCATTTCCCCACTGGGTAGGTTTTGTTTGCTTGTTAAATACCAGTTGAACAGAGGTAGATGAATTAACTTCTGGGTTCTCAATTCTGTACCATTTATCTGTGTGTCTGTTATTATACCAGTACAATGCTGTTTTGGTTATTTAATCTGATCAGAGATTTTGGGATCAGGGAGTGCTATCCCTCCCATTTATTTTTGTTTTTCAAGATTGCTTTGTTTATTTGGAGTCTCTTTCCTATCCAAATAAACTTGCCAGTTTCCTTTTCCATCTCTAAAAAATGAATTTGGTAGGTGTTTTGGGATTGTGTGAAAAATGTAGATTGCACCCCCCCCCCCCACACACACACACACTGGTCTTCAAGCCAGGTGTTATTTAGCTCCCTGATGAGTGGGAGTTTTTATTTTACTTATTTCATTTTTTTTATTATTTTTTAAATTTTCTAACTGATTTACATACAAAGTCCACAAAGTTTGTATACATTGCTTTTCCACAATGGATCTTTCTCTTTTCCTTAAACCATTCCTCCCTCCACCCATCAAATTGTGTGACCTTATGATTAAGCCCTTCCTCCCCTCCTTGTATCTTCATACTCATTCTACAATAATGGTCTTATACAGTGTTTTTCTTTGTGATACTAAGTTAGTTCAGCATAATGCTCTCCAGTTCCTCCCATGTAAGGGAGTTATTTATAAAATCATTGCTCCTGCGTGCTACGTAGTAATCCATTGTGTGAATGTACCATAATTTCTCAATCCATTCCATTGTGGTTGAGCATTTGGGCCATTTCCATGTTCTTGCTATGGTGAATAATGCTACTATGCTGCTATGAACATGAGAACTGAGTTTTTTTATTTTTGAATTATTTTTATTTTATATTGGTGTGCATATTATATTGTTTCACACATTCCTTTATTCATATTGTGTTTCATATAATCATACATTGTATTTCATAAAATTAACTACAATTTATCTTCCTTTATTCCTTCACTTCCTCCTTCTGCCCAGCAAACTCTGTGACCTTGTGATTCTTTCTTCCTCAGCCTCAGGCCCCGTTTCCACCCCTTCTTGCTTTTGAATTTTTCTATACATCTTTGCACATAGATTTCTTTTCGGTCATGTTTTTGCCCGCCTTTTGCACAGGGTTACTCTTACTTCATAGAATAACTTAGAATGCTCCATCTTTTTCCATTTTTAGAAAAATA
>NW_006399922.1:2763639-2788030 GCF_000299155.1 Elephantulus edwardii | reverse complement strand
GTTCTGTTAAATTTTGCTAGTCTTACTGGAGTGAGATGGTATCTCATGGTTGTCTTGATTTGCATCTCTCTCAGGGCTAGGGATTTTGAACATTTCTTAATGTGCTTGTTGGCCATCTGAATGTCTTCCTTGGTGAAGTGTCTGTTCATATCCTGTGCCCATTTTTCAATTGGATTATTCTCCTTTATCTTGTTGTGGTGCTTGAGTATTTTATAAATTCTAGATATAAGTCCCTTGTCATTTCTTATACAAGTTATTTGTGTCTTCTGTTTCTTTTCTTTTGTTAGGTTTCCCAATTTAATTGACTCTTTTAACGAATTAGTTCCTAGATTTGTTGATGTTTTTAATTTTTTCCCGTTTTCTATCTCATTGATTTCAGCTCTTGTTCTTATAATTTCCTTTCTTCTAGAAGCTATAGGGTTACATTGTTGCTATTTTTCTATTTGAGGGAGGTGTTGAGTGAGTAATTAATTTTGTTTCTTTTTTCCTTTTTTATGTGTTTGCCTATTGCAAACTGTTCTCTGACAACTGCCTTAGTTGTACCCAGAGGTTTTGATATTTTGTATTTTCATAAGTATTTATTTCCAGGGACTTTTTTTCTTTTCTTCTTCTTCTCCTTCTCCTGCTTCTGCTCCTCCTCCTCCTCCTCCTCTTCCTTCTTCTTCTTCTTCACTTCTATAACCCACTTGTGTTGTAACAGGGTATTATTTAGCTTCCACATGTGCAGTTTTATATGCTTTACCCTCTTGTGGTTAATTTCTAATTTTATGACATTGGGCTCTGATAAGATGCTTTGTATTATTGAAATACATTTGAATTAGTTTTCGTTGGCTTTGTCTTCTAATATATGATCAATTCTAGAGAATGAAGCATTTTCACTTGAGAAGAAAGTGCATTGACTTTTAGATGGGTGAAATACACTTAATATATCCACAAGGCTGAGCAGGCTGATTGCATAGATTAGGTCATCTTTGTCAGGTTTCTTTCGAGTTGACTTACTTTTGGTGAGAGTGGCATGTTAAAGTTCCTTACAACTACTGTGGTATTATCTTTTCCTTTCTTCAAGTCTGTTTTATGTATTTTGTAGATCTGTCATTTGGTGCATAGATGTTTACCAAGGTTATATCTTCTTGGTCTATTGTAACTTTAATCATTATATAATCCCCTTCCTTGTCTTTTATAGTGGTTGTCATCCTGAAGTCTATTTCATAAGAAATTGCTATTGCCACTATCGTTTTTTTGTGGGTAACATTTGTTTGGTACATTTTTTTGATCTCCTTTAGTTTTTAGTCTATCTTTTCCCTCATCTTAGATTTGTCTCTTGTAAGCAATACACTGTTGTTGTTTTTGTTGTTGTTGTTGTTGTTAAATGCCGCCATCAAGTCGTAGATCACTCATAGCGACCCTATGAATGAAAGACCTGAACACTTGTATAACTTTTATCATTTCTCCAAGTTCACAGAGTTTCCAGAGGCAAGCTATTTAGGAAGTGGATGCCACTCCTGATTAAAAAATAAATTGATAGCTTTGGGGTTTTATCCATACTGCTATTCTTTGTCTCTTAATTGTTGCATTTAATCCAAGCACAGTAGTGTGATTATTGACAGTTTTTATTGGTGTCATTTTGCTGTGTTTCCTATTCTGCTGTTTCTGGTTACTATGGTCCATCCACTTTCCTTTGATGTCTCTGGAACATCAAAGGAAGGATTTCCCTTAGAATTTCTTGTAGAGTTGGTCTTATTTTCTCAAATTCCTTACATTTCTATTTTTCTGCTAATGACCTAATTTCTGTTTCATATTTGATGGACAGCTTTCCTGGGTACAGGATTCTTGGCTGGTAATTTTCTTTCATCATTCTATATATGCCATTCTAAAAACAAATTTAAGCCTTGAGTCACAGTATTGAAAGATGGTATGGGCAATATGTTGAATGATCCAGGAAGCATTAAAAGACTATGGAGTCACTGTACCAAAAAAAAATGACTGACATTAAAGAATTCCTTGATGTACCATGTGAGCAGGTAATAGAGGAGAAAGTTGAAGCTGTACTGAGGCACTGGCAAAAATAAGGCTCCAGGAATCGATGGGATACCAATTGACTTATTTCAATTAACAGATGAAGTCTTGGATACACACCACTCTATTTCAGGAAATTTGGAGGACAGCTGTCTGGCCAATGGATTGGAAGAGGTCCATATTTGTTCCCATTCCCAAGATAGGTGATCCAACTGAACATGGAAATTCTTGATCAAGATCATTAACACATGCAAGCAAAATATAGCTAAATATAATTTCAAAAGGACTAGATCAGTACATAGATAGGAAACTTCCAGAAGTTTAAGCCAGATTTAGAAGAGGCTGTAGCACCAAGGATATCATTGCTGATGTCAAATGAATCCTAATTAAAAGTAAAGAATAAAAAATAAAAAAAGAAAGACAATAAAGAATTCCAGAAGAATATCTATTTATGCTTTATTGACTATGCAAAGGCTTTTGACTGTGTGGATCATGACACTTTTTGCCTCATGTTGAGAAGAGAAATCTCAGAGCACTTGTGCTCATGCGAAACCTATATCTGGTATGAACAGAGCAAGGGATCATTGCATAGTTTAAAATTTTAAAAGGAGTGTGTTAGGGTTATAGCCTCTCTACATACCTATTTAATCTGTATGCAAAGCAAATTATTTGAGAAGCTGGAGTCTATGAAGAACAATGTGGCATAAAGATCAGAAGAAGATTCATCATAACTTAAGTTATGCAGATGACACAACCTTTCTAGCTGAAAGTGAAGAAGACTTGAAGCACTTGTTGTTGCAGGTCAAGGAATATGGCCTTCAATAGGATTGCATCTCAGAATCAAAAAAACAAAATTTCTTACCACTGGATCTATAGGCAACATATGGTGGAGAAAAAATTGAAACTGTCAACAACTTCATCTTACTTGGAGCCACAATCAATACCATTGGTACCAGCAGTCAGGAAATCAAGAGATATACTGCACTGGAAAAGGCTGCATTCAGGGAGTTCTCCAAATTATTGAGGAACAATGATGTCAATTAGAGGACTACGGTGTATCTGATTCAGGCCACGGTCTTTCTGATCACTTGCTATGCATCTGACAGCTGGACAATCAATATGGATTACAGACAAATAATTGATGCCTTTGAGACGAGAAGTTGGAGAAGGGTACTGAATATTTCATGGACTGTCGAAAGAGCAAACAGATACATCGGGGAGAAAGTGCAGCCAAAGTACTTTTTGGAGGCAAAAAATGATAAAACTTCATATCACTTAGGGTATGTTGATAGGAGAGGCTATTCAATGGAGAGGAACTTCATGCTTGGAAAGGCAGAGGGTCAGCAAAGAAATTGTGAGGATGCAACAGCATAGGATAGGGTTCAGATCTGTTATTCATAATATCACACTATAGGTCTTACTTGATGACACTTATACAACATTATTGTCTACTTGCTCATATGATTTCTGCTGAAAGATCAAAACCTGATCTAATTATTTTCCTTTGTAGGTGACTCTTTGATTTTTCTCATGCTGCTTTTAGTATTCTTCCTTTATATTTTTTTTCCTGGAGAACTTGACTATGATATGTCTTGATGTTTTTCTTGATGTGGTCTAGCATGTTTGGGGTTCAATGAACATCTTGAATGTGGATTTTCTCACTCTTCATGATGTTGTAGAAATTTTCTAATTAAAGCTAGAGAAGATAAAATCAAATCCACAGGAATCAAAATTTGATTTTGAGTCTGTCTCACCTGAATTTAAAAATGAACTCAGGAACAGGTTTGAGGCCTTGAACACTAATGAATGAAGACCAGATGAGCTGTGGGAGGATATCAAGAATATTATCAATGAAGAATGCAAAAGGTCATTACAAAGACAGAAGAAGAAGGAAAGACCAAAATGGATGTCAGAAAAGACTCTGGATATTTCACTAGATCACTGAAAAGCCAAAGCAAAGGGAAGAAATCAGGAAGTTAAGGAGCCGAATAGAAGATTTCAAAGGGCAGCACAGGAAGGCAAAGCAAAATATTATAATGAAATGTGCAAGGAGTTGGAGTCCAAAAATCAAAAGGGCCTAACTTACCCGACATTTCTTAAGCTGAAGGAACTTAAGAACAAGTTCAAGCCTCAAGTTGCAATATGATGGTATGAGCAGAATATTGAATGATCCAGGAAAATTAAAAGATGAAAGGAGTATACAGAGTCACCGTACCAAAAAGAATTGGCTGACACAGAAGAAGAATTGAAAGAAACAAAATATGACAAAGAACCTACGGTGATGAAGGAGGAAGTTCAAGCTGTTCTGAAGGACTCTGTGAAAAATAAAGCTCTCAAAATTGATGGAATACCAATTGACATATTTAAATAAACTGATGATGCCCTGGACATAGTCACCAGGTTGTGCCAAGAAATTTGGAGGACAACTACCTGGCAAACTGACTGGAAGAGATTAATATTTATTCTCATTTCAAAAAAAGGTGACTCGACAGTGTGGAAACTATTGTACAGCATCACTCATATCACACACAAGCAAAACCCGGCTGAAGATTATTCAGAAAAACTGGAATAGTACATTGACTGAGAACTAGCAGAAATATAAACTGGGTTTAAAAGAGGCTGTGGCATTAGAGACATTATCGCTAATGTCAGATGGATCTTGGTAGAAAGCAAAAAGTATCAGAGGAATATCTATCTTTGTTTTATTGACTGTGCAAAGACATTTGACTGTGTGGATCACAAAAAAAATTGTGGTTAACCTTGAGGAGAATGGGAATCCCAGGAAACTTGATTGTGCTTATGTGCAATACTTGGAACAGTATACTTATACTGTACTTGGAACAGGAAGTAGTTCTCAGAACAGAGCAGGGAAACACTGCACGGTTCAAAGTCAGGAAGGGAGTGCGTCAGGGATGCATCTTGTCTCCATACCTTTTCAATCTATATGCATAACAGATGGTTCTGGATGCTGGGCTTTTTGAGGAGGAATGTGGCATCAGGATTGGAGGAAGATTTATCAATAGTCTATGTTATGCAGATGACACAAGCTTGATTGCTGAAACTCAGCAGATTTGAAGTGCTTGCTGCAGAAGGTTAAGAACTGTAGTCTTCAATATGGATTGAAGTTCAACATCAAGAAGGCAAAAGATTCTCACCACTGGGCCAATCTACAGCACCAGGATGGATGTAGAAGAGATTGAGTTTTTTAACAGTGACAGCTTGTTCACCTCCGCAATCAACACTCATGGCACCAGCAGTCAGGATATCAAAAGACAAATTGCATTAGGTAAATCTGCTGTCAGGAACATTTCCAGAGTACTGACAAACAATGATGTGAGTCTAGAGAATAGGATGCACCTGATCCAGGCCATGGATAAAGCTGTGGTACTGGAGAAGAGTGTTGAACATACCATAGATCTCCCAAAAAACCAAACAGTTCGGTCTTGGAGAGGGTGAAAACAAGTTTCTCTCATTGGAGGCTAGGATTTTGAAGCCTTGTTTCACATGTGGTCAGGAGGGACCAATCCTTGGAGGACATTATGCTCTGAAGTTTGGAAGGACAATGCAAGAGAGGAAGACTCTGGATGAGATGAACTGATACAGTACCTAGGGCAATGGTGTGTCAGAGTGAGTGAGACTGGCTCAGGACAGGGCAGGCTTCAGAAAAGTATATAGGGTCACCATGAGTTGCAGGTGACTTGATGACACATGACAACAACAACCTCTTCCACACTTTTCTCAGTGTTTTTACAGTGTCCCTTATGTTATGGAATTCCAATCATATGTATGTTGTTCCTTCTGATATTATCCTACATATTTTCAGTATCTTCCAAAAACAATGCACTGGCTTTTTGCCACGAGTTCATTGACTCTTTGTTCCATCTCTTCTGTTCTAATGTTTTGTCTTTCCAGTAAGTTAGAAACTTCTGCCACTTTGATCTTGCTATTCTGGATTGCATTTCCATGAATTTCTATTATTTCCAGTACTGTGTTGATTGTATCTTCTTGTGACAATTTAAAAAAACAAACAACACAACAAACCTTATACTTCTTTAGCTACATTTTCATTTGTTCTTTTATTTTTTTAATTTCTTCTATAGTTTTCATGTTCTTCTCTGTTGATGTAATTCTTCAGGTCTTTTGTTCATAGGGTCACTATGAGTCATGCTCAACACAACAACAATCAACAAAAAACAACAACATACTCTAAAAAGCAAATGAAAAATTTCTATAAATCTTCAGGTTAAAAAGATATCTCAGACAAAAAGTCAGGGGCTAGTGATCTATTCTGAATCCCTGTCTACTAGACATTGACACTATGAGTTGGTGTCACGATTCTTTTTACTCCTAGAAGCATCTAGGTTAGAAGTTTAATTCCTTTGGAGTAAGGCATTGCTATGACGTTTCCAACAATCATTGGTTTGCCCACTAACAGGAGCTGACTTTCTTTATAACAACTGCTAGCAAACGTCCTTGATCTACATGTCCTCATTCTTCACAGTGATCTTCATTTCCTTAGTGTATCCTGCTTCTCAGACTGATTGGCTGTTTCTGTCTCTTCTTCAATGACTTTTGCTAATCTTTTCTGACATTAACCTGGAGCTTTGGTGGCTTAACAGGTAAAAAGTTGAACTGTTAACCCAAAAGCTTGCCATTCAAATCCATCAACTCCTCCACAGGTTTAAGATAGACAATCTCCTCCTCTGCAATTTACAGACTTTAAAAATTCGCTAGAGCATCAGCTATGAGTTGGTTCTGACTCGAAGGTGTATGGCAAGTGAGTCAGTAACTCTAATGATACTACTTGTTACATTGGATTGTTTCCGCAGTGGAAAAAGGAAGTATTCTCTCTTTCCAAATCTTCATGCCTCCATTCCATAAGTACTCCCCATTTCCTTTTCCAGAGTCAAAGTATATAAGAGCCGAATAGACATGAAGACAATGCTTCCTAGGGTGGCTCCCCAGCACCATCACTTGCCTGGAGCTACAAAGATTTTTCAAGTAAAATGAGGTCCTCCCGTTTAAAGCAGTTATGATTTTGTGAAAGAACATACTGCAAGCATGTAGCATAGTGCTTGGTATTTGGAAAGCTCTCATTAAAAAATCTCTCCCCCCCCCAAAAAAAATCTCTCCCCATTGCTGTCGAGTTGTTCTGACTAATAGTGACTATTGGATAGGGTAGAACTACTCCACAGGCTTTGTATGGTTATACATCTTTTTTTTTTCCTACAGAGAGACTGGTGGATTAACAACTGACTGTTTAAACATTGAATCGCCAAGGCTCTTTCAGGAAATGTTAGATCCACTGTCACTGAATCTATAACTCATAACATTTCTATAAGACAAAGCAAAACTGCCCATATGGTTTCAACGAGTTTAACTTGTTAGGAATCCACACTGCTACTTTTTCTCCAGCAAAGTGGCAGGTGGGTTCAAACCACCAATCTTTCAGTTACTAGCCTAGCAATTCACCACTGTGCCAATGTGCTCTAAATAGTTCCACTCCTTACATGAATGTTGTTGTTGTTGAGCCATAGCTGACCCTCTAGGGGGTTTTCAAAGGCAATTCATCTCTGCCTAGGAGACTGCACATCCTTCTCCTACAGAGCTGCTGGTGGCCTCAAACCACATGCCTTCGGGCACACCTTCTTGCCACTAGGCCACCAGTGTTCCCTCTTATATGCATAAGTAAACTCAATTCTCTTACTCTTGAATATGAGCTAGTCTAAGTGTCTTGTCTCTCAAAAATGGAATGCAGTGGAAGTGAGGCTTCTTGATTTCTGAGGTCAAGTCATAAAAAGGTGGACTGGTTTCTGCCAGACACCTGCTCTTTATCTGGATAGAACTCAGATACCATCCTGCTAGTAAGCCTCTTCTCAGGAAGGGTTCATGTGTAAGCGTCCTCACCAAGTCTCCAACTGGAATTGAACCACCATCAGCAGCCAGATGTGAGTCAGCAGTTATTCCATCCAAGGCCACTGGCTGACTGCAATTCCAGGGAACACTCCCACACCCCCAAAGACCCAGGTTATCCAAGTCAAATCCCAAATTCAGGAGAAATAATAGTAGTTTATTGTCTGCTTGTTTTAAGTCACTAAGTTTGGAGTGGTTTGTTATTCAACAATAGATAACCACATTAATTAAAAAACAAATATAAAAAAATCTGTGACTATACATCAATTCTTTGAGATCCCTCAAAACCCAGATGACCATGCTGCCCACCAGTGAGTGAAGTTCCAAGGGTTACTCACAGAGCACTGAAGCCTGAATGGCTTGGTGGGCGTAGTGAAGCTGGCTGATCGGATGGGGTCTGGGCACTCGCCATCATTCCACTGGGCCAGGAGGGCGTCTTGGTAGATGGTGATGCCAGCTTCCCTGAGTGCATCAGTCACTGTGCTTTTCACTGAGTAGTTGTTGATGCACATGGTGGTGGAGGAGGGTGGGGGCTGCACGAAGTGGATTCGAGCCCCACTAACTTTGAGGGACAGGAGTGCTTCCATCGTAGTGTAAGTGTCAATTGTATTCCCATAGACAATGACATTGCCTAGAAAAAGAGAGAAAATGCTAAGATTTACAGTTTTTAAAAAACCTTATTATCCAAATGCTAATAATGGCAACGATGTCAATTTAGAGACTCAGGTGCACTTGATTCAGGTCATGGTCTTCTCAATAACTTGCTACATATCAAAGAACTTGACAATGACTAAATATGTCAGAAGAAAAATTGATGCCTTTGAGTTGTACTGCTGGAGAAGAATATTTAGCACATACTACGAACTGCCAAGTGAACAAACATGTCTGTCTTGGAGAGGGTGAAACCAAGATGCTCCTTCGAGGAGAGGATTGTGAAACTCTGTGTCACATACTTAGGGCATCTCATAGGGAGGGAGTAGTCCTTGGAGAAGGACATCATCCTTAAAAGGGAAGGATGGAGGAACACTACAAGAGAGGAAGATATTGACACAGTGACTAAGGTAATGGGGGCAACTGTGCCAAAGGCAGTGAGATTGGCTTAGGATAAGGCAGGGTTCAGAGCTATTGTTCATGGGGTTGCTATGAGCCTTAGATGACTTGATGGCCCTAAACAACAACAATAAGGGGAAATTGCTCCAGAAAACTCTCTTATTTTTCCACTGTTAGGAGGCCAAGGGTGCTACCTAGCAACAGTGACCATATAATTTAGCAAAGAATTGACACAAAACACCCCATCAAAATAGTCAAGCACTTTTAATGCAGAAGTAGGATATTCACTTGTGTCCCAATAATTTGACAGTTGAAGTTATGCTGAATGAAAACTACCTAGCATAAAAACCTTTTATCTGTTTTTTTTCCCTATTTGCCACAAGTGTTAGAAAAATGTAATTACTATAGTATGCAATCTATATAAGTTCTTCCTAAAAGATGAAAAAAAATTCTAAATATTTACGCATAGGTTGTTACCGATAGTATTTTACTGTTTAACTCTTCTATTGGAGGGTTTTGTTGCATGTTTTTTTTTTATAAAATATTCCCTCTCTGATAACTAAAGGCTAGACTCCTGCTTCTCAATGGATGACTTCATAGAGATTCAATTTATGATTTTCAGAACTTGAAGTAGAAGGCATAGCAAGAGAAACTGAGCAAATTTTCTAGAAAACCTTGAAAGATATTCTCTACAAGGTACGTGGAGGACATGACATGGCAGTGAGTGCTGATGTTTTTTCTCTCTTTCTATGACTCTCCACCTTTCCCAGCATCATAGCTTTTTTCAAGTATTTATTATATTGATAACAATGTTTTACCATCCTTGCCTCTAACAAGTGCCCTGGTTGCACATCCTCCAAGAGAGATCTGCTTTCTTTTGACAGTCTATGGGATGCACTTTTCTCTATCACAAGTCATTGATTCCTTTATTCATTTCCCAATTTTCAAATGTATAGGAAAAAACTGAAAATAACTTGGATCAGAAACACTTTAGTCTTTAAATGTGCATCCTTGTTCTTTTAGTACTTTGAAGAGATCATTAACAGCAGATTTTCCAATGGGACATGGTTTTTTACTTCTTGACATGTAAATAAATCCAAGTAAGACGAAATCACTGGCAACTTCAGTCTTGTCTCCGTCTATCATGATATTACCTATTAGTCCAGTGGAAAAGATTTTTGAGATGCAGTCCATATTGAAGACTGCAGTCTTAGATCTTCTCCAGTGTTTCAAGCCCTGTTCACTTTCAGTAAGCAAGGTTGTATCACCTGCATAAGGCAGGTTGTTAATGACTCTTTCTTCAATCCTGATGTCACGTTCCTCCTCTCAAATGATCTGTTCCGCATATAGATTGAAAAGGTTTGGAGAAAGAATGCATCCCTGACACACTCCTATCCTGATTTTGAAACATGCAGTGTTTTATTTCTCTGTTCTAACCACTGCCTCCTGGTCCAAGTATAGGTTTCACAAAAGCACAAGGAAGAGTTCTGAGATTCCCATTCTTAAAGTATGTCACAATTTTCTGTGATGCGCATGGTCATTAACTTTACATAGTCTACACAAACATACCTCTAGTAGTCTCTGCTTTTGGTCAAGATCTGAAATTGGCGATGATGTTTCCAGTGTCACAGCCTCTTCTAAACTCAGTTTGCACTTCTGGCAGTTTTCTGTGAATGTACTGTTGCAGTCATTTTGGGATAATCTTTAGCAACATCATGCTTGTATATGTTATTAGTGTTAATTTTTTTATAATTTTGACACATTGTCAAATCACCTTTTTTTTTTAATAGGCATAAACACAGATCTCTTCCAGTGAGTTGGCCAGGTAGTTGTCTTCCTGATTTCTTGGCACAATCTGGTGATTATCTCCAGGGCTGCATCTGTCTGTTAAAATATGTCAACTGGGGAAAAAACTATGAGATATCATTTCACCCTAGTCAGAATAGCAAAATTTAACAGAACAGCAAGCAACAAATGCTTGTGAGGTTGTGAAGAAACTGGAAACACTTATTCACTGTTGGTGGAAATAAAATGGTGCAACCACTGTGGAAGGCGCTATGGCTCTTTCTCAAAAAGTTGTAAATAGAATTTGACCCAGCAATTCCACTACTGGGAATATACCCCAAAGAGACCATAACTGACATCCAAGCAGATATATGCACACCCATGTTTATCGCGGCTTTGTTCATAATAGCAAGGAGTTGGAAACAGCCTAAGTGCCCATCAGCCAATGAATGGATAGAGATGCTGTGGTATATTCACACAATGGAATACTATGCTGCATTGAAAAACAAAGAACTCCAATGAAGGAATGAAAACCCAAAATCCCTGAAAATGTTCATTAATACTAATAAAATTTAATAATTTTTTAAAAAAAGAAAAACAAAGAACTCATTCAATATTACTCAAAATGGGTGACCCTGGAGGACATTATGTAAAGTATCTCAGTCACAAAAGGACAAATACTACATGGTGCCACTGTTGTAAAACAGGACTGACATCAGGGTTAGGGGAGACTAAGAAGGATGGATTCAATAATGTATACTGCATTGAAACAGATGAGAGAGAAAACTGTTTAAAAGGGATATGTGATTAGGTATTTTTGTCATCACAGGAGTTCAGAGAGAAGGCTGCATAGTGGAGTGGACTTGGGGGGAGGGATAGTAAAACAATGAAAGAATTTTTCTTTTACTTTTCCAAGAGGTGAGTGTACTGGGCTGGGCAGGGAAGGGGAGAAAAGTACAACAATGAATGAATGGAAATCCAAAGTCTCTGTAAACTTTCATTAGAATTAATAGTAACTTAAAAAAAATATGTCAACTGGTATGTCACCAATTCCTGGGGCCTCATTTTATGCCAGTATCTTCAAAGTAGCTTAAATGTCTTCTTTCATTACAATTGTCTCTTAAACATATGTTGTTTCATTAAATTCTTCTGTATCAGCCATTTTTTTTGGTACAGTGACTCTGTGTACTCCTCAGACCTTTTTTATTTATTTTTTAATTCGTCCTAGATGACTCAATATTGTACACATAGTATCATACCTTAAGTATTGTATTTGAGGCTTTGAATTTGTTCTTTAATTCCTTCAGCTTAAGATATGCCTAGCAAATTAATTCCTTTTGATTTTCCAACTCCAGCTCTTTGCAAATTTTATTATAATACTTTGTTTCGTCTTCCTGAGCTGCCCATAGAAATCTGTTCAACTCCTTAACTTGCTAATTTCTTCCCTTTGCTTTGGCTTCTCACTGTTCTTAGTGCAATATTCAGAGTCTCTTCTGACATTCACCTTGTTCTTCTCTTCCTCCTCTGTCTTTGTAATGATCTTTTGCATTCCTCATGGATTATATTCTTGATATCCTCCCACAGCTCATCTGGTCTTCGTTCATTAGTGTTCAAGGCCTTAAATATATTTCCAAGATGGTTTTTAAATTCAGATGGAATAGACTCAAGGTCAAGTTTTGGTTCTACTGGATTTGATTTTATTTTCTTTAGCTTCAGTTTAAACTTGTATATGAGTAGTTGATGGTCTGTTCCATAATCAGTACCTAACCTCGTTTTCACATTTGATATTGAGCTTTTTCAGTGATTCTTTCCACAGATGTAATCAATCTGATTCATATGTAGATCATCAGGTGAAAACCATGCGTATAGTCACCATTTGCATTTCTTATAAATGGTATTTGCCGTGAATAAATAACTGTACAAAATTCTATCATTCTATCTCTAGCCTCTTTTCTGCCACCAAGTCTTTATTTTATGACTACAGATTTTATGACTACTTCCTTTTCCCAACTTTTGCATTATGTTGTTGTTGCTATGTGCTGTCAAGTTGCCTGCGATTCATAGTGACACTATGTACAACAGCTCTAAACACTGCTCCATCCTGTGCCAATTTTAATGTCTCTAGTACACCTACTCCCATTACCCCAGTCACTGAATCAATCCATCTCATCAAGGGTCCTTCTCTCTTGCGCTATCCCTTCACCCTCCCAAGCATGATGGCCCTCATCAAGGACTGATCCCACCTTGCAACTTGTTCAAAGTATGTCAGATGAAGCTTCAGAATCCTTGCCTCCAAGGAACAGCCTGGCTTCATCCTCTCCAGGACAAACCTGTTTGTTCTAGCATATGTTGTTGTTGTTGTTGTTGTTATATGCCATCGAGTCACTTGCGACTCATAGCAACTCTACGCACAAGAGATCTAAACACCGTTCTATCTTGCGCCAACCTAGCCATCCCAAATGCACTTATTCCCACCACTCCAGTCACAGAACTGATCCATCTCATCGAGTGTCTTCCTCTCCTTCGCCGCCCCTCCACTCTGTGAAACATGATGTTTCTCTCCAAGGACCAGTCCCTCCTTGCAACATGCCCAAAGTATGTCAGACGAAGCTTTGGAATCCTTGACTCCATGGAGCATTCCTGATTCGCCTTCTCCAGGACAAACCTGTTTGTTTTCCTAGGAGTCCACGGTATATTCAATAGCCTTCTCTAGCACCACAGCTCAAAGGCATCAATTCTCTTTCTATCATACCTATTCACTGCCCAATTCTTTGATGCATAGCATGTAATTGTGAAGACTATAGCCCAGATCAGGCACCCCTTAGTCTCCAGCCTGACATCATTGCTCTTCAGTACTCTCGAGAGGTCCCTCACAGCTGACTTTCCCAAAGCAATTTGTCTCTTGATTTCCTGGCTGCTGTTACCAAGAGTGTTGATTGTGGAGCCAAGCAAACTAAAACTGTTAACTATCTCAATCTCTTCACCATCCATACTGATGCTGCCAATTGGTCCAGTGGTGAGAAACTTTATTTTCTTGATGTTGAGTTTCAATCCACATAGGAGACTGCAGTCCTTGACCTTCTACAGCAAGCGCTTCAGGTCCTCCTCAGTTTCAGCAAGCACAGTTGTGTTATCTACATAACACAGGTTGTTGATGATTCTTCCACCAATCCTGATGCCACATTCCTCCTTGTACAGTCCAGCGTCCTGGATTATCTGTTCTGCACACAGATTGAAAAGGTATGGAGACAGAATACATCCGTGCCGGACCCCCTTCTTGATTTTGAATCATGTAGTGTTTCCTTGCTCTATTCTGATGACTGCCTCTTGGTCCAAGTATAGGTTTCACATTAGCACAATCAATCTGGGATTCCCATTCTTCTCAGAGTCAGCCACAGCTTGTTGTGATCCACACAGTCAAAAGCTTTTGCATAGCCAATGAAGCACAGATAGACATTCTTCTGGTATTCTCTGCTTTCTGCCAAGATCCATCTAACATTAGCTATAATATCCCCAGTACCACAACCTCTTCTAAATCCAGCCTGCACATCTGGCAGTTCTCTGTTGACATATTGTTCCAAACATTTTTGGATAATTTTCAGCAGAATCTAGCTTGCACGTGATATTAATGATGTTGTTCAATAATTTCTGCATTCTGTTGGGTCACCTTTCTTTGGAATGGGAACAAATATCGATCTTTTCCAGTCAGTCGGCCAGCTGGCTGTCCTCCAGATTTCTTGGTACAACTTAGTGAGCACATCCTGGACAGTGTCTGTTTGTTGAAATATATCACTTGGTATGCCTTGTTTTTGCCAATTCCTTCAGAGCAATTTGAACTTCCTCCTTCATCACCATAGGCTCTTGCTCATATGTCATTTCATGAAATTCTTCTGTGTCAGCCAATTCCTTCTGATACAGTGACTCGGTGTATTCCTTCCATCTTCTCTTGATACTTCCTGGATCATTTAATATTCTGCCCAAAATATCCTTAAGTATTGCCACCCGTGGCTTGAATTTGCTTTTCAGTTCCTTCAGCTTAGAAAACACCGAGCGAGTTCGGCCCTTTTGATTTTCTGACTCCAGCTCTCTGCACATTTCATCACAGTATCTTGCTTTGTTATCCCGAGATGCCTTTTGAAATTTTCTGTTTAGCTCTTTGATGTCTTGGTTTTTTCCTTTAGCTTTGGCTTCTCGGCGCTCTAATGCAATATTCAGAGTCTCATTTGTCATAAATCTTGGTCTTTTCTTCTTTTTCAGCCTTTGTAATGATCTTTTGCATTCTTCACGGACAATTTTCTTGATATCCTCCCAGAGCTCCTTTGGTCTACGCTCACTGGTGCTCAAGGCCTCAAACCTGTTCCTGAGAAGGTTTCAAAATTTGAGTGGGATAGACTTAAGATCAAATTTTGTTTCCCGTGGACTTAATATAATTTTCCTCAACTTCAGCTTGAACTTACATATGAGTAGTTAGTGGTCTGTCCCATAATCAGCACCTGGCCTGGTTTTTACTGCTGATATTGAACTCCACTGAGTCTTTCAACAAATGTAATTAATCTGTTTGATTCCCATGCATGCCATCAGGTGAAATCCATGTGTATAGCGAAATGAGATGGCTTGGCATGGGATATTTTGAATCAGACGATTATATGATTTACTATGCCAGGGATGAAAAGGTGAGGAAAAATGGGGTCGGTTTCATAATTTAAAAAGTCATTTCTAGATCTATCCTGAAATACAATGTGGTGCGTGACAGGATAATATCCATACGCATACAAGGAAGTCCAGTGAATACCACTATAATTCAAATATATGCATCAATAACTAGAGCCAAAGAGGAGGAAATAGAATATTCCTACCAACTGTTGCAGTCAAAAGTTGATCAAACATGCAATCAAGATGCATTGATAATAATGGGAGACTAGAACGCAAAAGTTGGGAACAGGGAAGAAGGATCAGTAGCTGGAAAATATGGGCTCAGTGAGAGAAATGAGGCTGGAAATAGAATGATAGAGTTCTGCACATCCAATGATTTATTCATTGCAAATACCTTTAATAAGAGAATATTCCTAGCATATAGTAAACCATTATTATTAATGCATCTTTGGTGCATGTGCCATCAATTTCAATGCAGTATACATTATTGAACCCATCCTTCTCAGCCTCCCTCCAACCCCAATGTCAGTCCTGTTTTACAACAGTGGCACCATGCAGTATTGGTCCTTTTGTTACTGAGATACTCCACTCAGCATAATGTCCTCCAGGGTCACCCATTTTGAATAATATTGCATGAGTTCCTTGTTTTTCAATGCAGCATAGTATTCCATTGTGTGAATATACCACAGCATCTCTATCCATTCATTGGCTGATGGGCACTTAGGTTGCTTGCAACTCCTTGCTATTGTGAACAAAGCCGCGATAAACATGGGTGTGCATATATCTGCTTGGATGTCAGTTATGGTCTCTTTGGGGTATATTCCCAGTAGTGGAATTTCTGGGTCAAATGGTATCACTATTTGCAACTTTTTGAGAAAGCACCATAGCGCCTTCCACAGTGGTTGCACCATTTTACATTCCCACCAATAGTGAATAAGAGTTTCCAGTCTTCCACAACCTTGCCAGCATTTGTTGCTCACTGTTCTGTTAAATTTTGCTATTCTGTCTGGGGTGAGATGACATCTCATGATTGTTTTGATTTTCATCTCTCTCTTAGAGCTAGAGATTTAAAAAATTTCTTTATGTGCTTGTTAGCCATCTCAAAGTCTTCGTTGGTGAAGTGTCTTTTCATATCCTGTGCCCATTTTTCTATTGGATTATTTACCTTTATCTTCTTATGGTGCTCAGGTATGTTATAAATTTTGGATGTAAGTCCCTTATCTGATATGTCATTACCAAATATGTCTTCCCAGTCTGTGGCTTCCTTTTTTTACCCTGTTGGAGAAGTTTTTGGATGTGCATAGGGATTTGATTCTTAGAAGGTCCCATTCATCTATTTTTATCTTCTCCAGGTGGTAGGTTTTATAGTAGGTTTTGAGGTCAGGGACTGCTATGCCTTCCATTTCATTTTTGTTTCTCAGAAGTGTTCTGCTTATTTAGGATATCTTGTCTCTCCAAATAAACTTGACAATTTCTTTTTATAATAATGATCTGATGTAGTATTTGTCCTTATGAGACTGAGATAGTTCACTTGGCAAAATGCTTGCCAGTCTCTCCCAAGTTATATAATGGCTCTTATTTCTTGATGGCTGTCAAATTCCCCACTAATGGAATTGAAAAACTGGCAATGTGCATGTTTCTATCACATAACCTACATAGAAGCTATATAAGTACAGCAGACTGACATCCAAGTCCTATACTAATATGAGCAAATAATAAACAAGCTGGTTTATACACACCAAAGATATAAAATAACTGGAAACTGCAATCATTCCCTAATAAACAAACTGACAGATAGATGTAGAAACTCTAATAGCAAACCATAAAGACAATGAAGCATGCAGATATCATGGCACAGGATACCCTTTTCAGATTCCAGCTGAGGCCCACAGGAGTGTCTTAGATGGGGTCATTGGCACAGATAGTGACTTATTTGGACCTTTAGTACTGTTTTTTGGCTCAGGCATGAGGCCCCTAGGTCCAATGGCCTGAAAGCATGAGGTGGGGCTTCTCCTGCTTTTCTCATTGTGGACTTCTGCTCCAGGCCTTAGGACCCTCAGTGGAGCCTCAGGACCCTTATTATTGCCTGTATACCTCTCTCTCAAGACTGTCATTTGACGGTGTGGATCATAACAAATTATGATTAATTTTGAGAAGAATGGAATTCCCAGTTGTCCAAACAGAGGAAAAGAACTCTGAATGGTTTAAAACCAGGAAGGGTGTCTATCAGGGATGTATCCTTTCTTGCTATCTATTCAATCTGTATGTGGAGCAAATAATTTGTGAAGTTGGACTCAACAAAGAGGAATGTGGCATTAGGATCAAAGGAAGACTCATCAATAACTTGTGGTATACAGATGACACAACTTTACTTGCTAAAAGTGAGTATAATATGAAATGCTTGCTGCAAAAGATCAAGGACTATAACATTCGGTATGGATTACCAAGGTCTTAATCACAAGACCAAGAGTTAACATTATGATAGATGTAAAAAGGATTGAGGGTAGCAATTATTTCATCTTGTTTGGATCAATAATCAATACCCTTGCTACTAGCAGTCAGAAAATAAGGAGCCGTATTGCATTGGGCTGGTAGGGACTTCTCCAAAATATTGAGGAATAATGATGTCAGTTTGAAGGCTAAGATGTGCCTGATTCAGGTCACGGTCTTCTCAAGTCACCTACAATTAACAGAATAATGATTGTTACCTTTGAATTGTGGAGATGGAGAAGCATAGTGAATATCCATGGACTTCTGAAAGAACAAATAGATATGTCTTGGAGAAAGTGCAGCCACGTTTCTCCTTGGAGGCAAAGATGGTGAAGCTTCAACTCTTTTACTTTTGACATGTGGCTAGGCAAGACTATTCCTTGGAAAGGGACATTGCTTGGAAATGTGGACGGTCAGCAGAGGAGAAGACCCCCAAAGAGATGGATTGATGTAGTGACTTAGCAACGGGCTCTAGTGTGCCAGAGATGGTAACAGTGGCTTAGAATAGGACAAAGTTCAGACCTGTTGTTTTATGGATTCCTATGAGCTGTACTCAGTTCAGTGGCACCCAAGAACAACAATAACCCCACAAGAGTTTCAGTTAGTCTATTTTCATTATTAGCAAACTATCCAATCCCCTTTGTGGGCCAAAATTATTTAACATTTGGAGAGTTCTATTCCACCTTGTGGTAAGGTGTCAAAGACAATAGTTAGAAGAGCCACAATAAGTAAGTCACTGCATCACAACTTCAAAAATAACTCACTGAAGATGACATAGAGCTCTGTTTTACTATGACACACATGGAGTTACTATAATTTAGAATCACCTTGTGGTAATTGGTTTTAACTTTTAAGCTAGAGATTTACATGTTTTACTTATTATTTACTGTCCTAATTTTCAAAGGAGATTAATCAATGCCTTTGAATTGCAGTGTTGGGAGAGATTATTGAATATATTATGGATTGTCAAAAACCCCAAACACATCTGTCCTGGAGTAAATCAACCAGGGTGCTACTTAGAGGCAAGCACTGTAGAATTATTTTTAAATTTTTTTAAACTTTTTTTTTATTCATTTTAATGAACTTTTACAGAGATTTTGGATTTCCATTCATTCATTCATTCATTGTTGCACTTTTCTCCCTGCCCACCCCTACCCCCCACCCAGTTCGCTTCTCTCTTTGAAAAGTAAAAGTCTTTCATTGGTATACAATCCCCCTGCACCCCCCAACCCTAGTACACTCCACTAGGAAACCTTAATTCTGGACTCTTGTGATAACCATAATACCCTATCATATATCACTTTTTAACTGTTCTTTCCCTCATCTGTTTCAATGCAGTACACATAATTTATTCAGTTTTTCTCAGTCTTACCCCAACCCTGATGTCATCCCCATTCTACAACAGTGGCACCATACATTATTTGTCCTTTTGTGAATGAGATATTTCACTCAGCATAATGTCCTCCAGGGTCACCCATTTTGAGTAATATAGCATGAGTTCCTTGTTTTTCAATGCAGCATAGTATTCCATTGTGTGAATATACCATAGCTTCTCTATCCATTCATTGGCTGATGGGCACTTAGGTTGTTTGCAACTCCTTGCTATTGTGAACAAAGCCGCGATAAACATGGGTGTGCATATATCTGCTTGGATGTCAGCTATGGTCTCTTTGGGGTATTTTCCCAGTAGTGGAATTTCTGGGTCAAATGGTATCTCTATTTGCAACTTTTGGAGAAAGCACCATAGCGCCTTCCACAGTGGTTGCACCATTTTACACTCCCACCAACAGTGAATAAGGGTTTCCAGTTTCTCCACAACCTCGCCAGCATTTGTTGCTCGCTGTTCTGTTAAATTTTGCCATTCTGTCTGGGGTGAGATGATATCTCATAGTTGTTTTGATTTGCGTCTCTCTTAGAGCTAAGGATTTTGAACATTTCTTCACGTGCTTGTCGGCCATCTGAATGTTTTCTTTGGTGAAGTGTCTGTTCATATCCTGTGCCCATTTTTCAATTGGATTATTTACCTTTATCTTCTTGTGATGAGAATTTTTCCCCCATCCACTTTGGGCATGTTAGGGTGGGTCACTCCTTGGAAAAGGACACCAGTGAAAGAGAGGAATACCCTAAGTCAAATGGGTTGACACCATGATTGTAAGAGTGGGCTTGAGCATAGCAGAGATTGTGAGGAGAGCACAGTACAGGGCAACATTCTGATCTGCTGTCACAGGATCACTATGAGTTGTGGCTGATTCAATGGCACCTTACAACAAACAACAACAATTTTCTAATTGTCCCAGCTTTATTTAAATTTAATTTGAATTTAAGTTTACAAACAAAATTCATATCATGAAATTCCAAACATAGCCATCAGTGAAATGCAAGTCACGACAAGATACTAGCCCATTCCTATTAGGATGAATAAGATTTTTTAAACAATAATAAAAATATTAAAAAGAGGAAAGGCTAGGTTACCAAAAGTACTTCAATCCAATGACTTCTATACCTAAAATGGAAACTAATAGCTGACATTATCTTGAGCCCAAGTAATACTATGTTGTCAGGTGCTGCCAAGTTGCTTCTGACCCATAATGACTCAGGATACAACAGAAAAGAACACTGTCTGATCCTGCCTGCCATGCTCACAATGATTCCTGTGTTTAAGGCCATTAGTGCAACCACTGTATCAATCTATCTGACTGATGGTTTTCTTTTTTCTTGCTGCCTCTCCACTTTACCAAGCATGATATCCTTCTCTAGGTACTCATCCTTCCTGATAACATATCCAAAGTGTATGGGACAAAGCCTTACCAACCTTGTTTGTAAGGAGCAGTTTGACTCTGCTGGCTTCAAGAATGATTTGTTCATTCTTCTTGCAGTCCAAGGTGTGTTCAGTATTCTTCAATACCATAATTCAAAGGAACAAATTCTTCTGTGGTCTTCCTTAGTCATTGTTCAGCTTTTGCATGTACACGAGACAATCTAAAACAACGTGGTTTGGATCAGGTGCACCTTCTTTCTCAAAATAAAATCTATGCTTTTTAACATTTTTAAAAGGTCTTTTGAAGCAGATTTATCCAATGCAGTATGCCATTTGATTTCTTGGCTACTACTTTTAAGGGCATCGATTGTAGACCCAAGAAAATTAAATCCTTGACAACTTAAAAATCTTTTCTGTTTATTATGATGCTTGCTTATTGGCCCCTGTTCCCTGTTGGCCCAGTTGTGAGGATTTTTGTTTTCTTTACATTGAGGTGTAACCCATAATGGTAGCTGTAGTCTTTGATCTTCCATAACAAGTGTTTCAAGTTCTCTTCACTTTCAGTGAATGAGGTTGCTGATCTGCATATTCCAGATTAGTTGTTAATCTTCCTCCAAATGTGATGTCCCATTCTTCATGTAGTCTAAATTCTTGGAATATTTGCCTAGCATACAGATAATAAGCATAATAATAATAATAATAATAATAATAATAATAATAATAATAAAAATCCCAGATATACATTTTTCCTAATTTTAAACCATGCAGTATTTCCTGGTTCTGTTTGATGAAAATATATAAAATAGTAAAACAACAAATTACATTTCATGACAGTGATTACACTTGTGCAGTATTTCTCCCTACTCTTTCCTATATTATTTAACTTTATTAACATAAACTCATTGTCTTCTCAACAAAGTGTGGAGATTATCAAACAATATCATTAATAACACATGCAAGAAAGATTCTGCTGAAAATGATCCCAAAACAACATGTCAACAGAGAACTGCCAGATGTACAGGCTGGATTTAGAAGAGGTAATGGTACTACGGATATTATAGCTAATGTTAGATGGATCTTGCAGAAAGCAGAGAATACCAGAAGAAAGTCTATCTGTGCTTCATTGACTATGCAAAGGCTTTTGACTGTGTGGATCATAATAAGCTATGGCTGACTCTGAGAAGAATCGAAATCCCTGAACATTTGATTGGGTTAATGCAAAACCTATATTTGGAACAATGGCAGTCATCAGAACAGAGCAAGGAGACAGACACTACATGGTTCAAAATCAAGAAGGCTAGCACAGGAATCCAGAATTAAGGTTGCATAGAGAAGTGTACTCGTGGTGGGGAGTGGGGGGAAGGGACGTGGGAATTGTATACTAATGAAGGATTTTTTTTTCTTTTTTTCTTTTTTTCTCTCTTAGGAGGGGGAAACAAGCTGGTGGGGAGGGGGGGGGAGGGGTGGGAAGGGAGGAAATTGCGGCAATGAATGAATGGAAATCCAAAACCTCTGTAAAAAAACCTAAAAAATAAAAAATTATTAAAAAAATCAAGAAGGCCTGCCTGTATTCTGTATCCATCATATTCTGTCTCCATACCTTTTCAATCTGTATGCAGAACAGATCATCCGAGATGCTGGGCTGTACAAGGAGGAATGTGGCATCAGGACTGGTTGAAGAGTCATCAAGGACTTTATGTGGATGACACAGCCCTGCTTGCTGAAACTGAGAAGGACTTGAAGCGCTTGTTGCAGAAGGTTAAGGACTGCAGCCTTCAATATGGATTGAAACCTGAAGCGCTTGTTGCAGAAGGTCAAGGACTGCAGCCTTCAATATGGATTGAAGCTCAACATCAAGAAAACAAAGATTCTCACCACTGGGCCAACTGGCAGCATCAGTGTGGATGGTGAAGAGATTGATATAGTTAACAGTTTTCATTTACTTGGCTCCACAGTTAACAGTCTTGGTAACAGCAGTCAGAAAATCAAGAGACGAATTGCATTGGGAAAGTTAGTTGTGAGGGACTTCTCAAGAGTACTGAGGAGCAATGACGTCAGGCTGGAGACAAGGTGTGCCTGATCCAGGCTATAGTCTTCACAATTACATGCTATCCAGCAGTGTGTTGGACAGTGTCTAGGGATGATAGAAAGAGAATTGATGCCTTTGTGCCGGAGAAGACTGTTGAATATACCATGGCCTGCTAGGGGAACAAACAGGATTGTACTGGAGAGGGTGAAGCCAGAATTCTCCTTGGAGTTAAGGATTCTGAAGCTCTGTCTGACATACTTTGGGCATGTTGCAAGGAGGGACAGGTCCTTGGACAGGGACATCATGTTTGGGAGAGTGGAGGGGTGGCACAGGAGAGGAAGACCCTCGATGAGATGGATCAAGTCTCTGATTAGAGTGGTGGGAATGAGCGTGTTTGAGACAGTGAGGTTGGCACAGGATAGAACAGTGTTTAGGGCTCTTGTACATAGGGTTGCTATGAGTCGCAAGCGACTCGATGGCACATAACAACAACAACAACAACCTTCAAATTGAGTCTCCCTTTACTCTGGAAGTTGGCTGGCTGACATCTCAATGGCCACTCAACGTAGTGGCAGTCAAGGCAAGGGAAGTTTCTGGGATCCTTTTTGCTGTGTGTTACTGCTCTTTTTTGCCCTTCAAAAGTGGGTGGGTGGCCCAGAGCGTAAAACTAAGGGGAAGTAAGGGCAGAGCCTGCAGAGCTTGCTCCAGGCGGTAGCTTAAAATCCTGTAGGGCCTTGGGCCTGTGGCCCTAAGGCCTGTCTTTAATTGTTTTTGGTGAAACATTCTTCTAGGTTGTATTGCCCTGGTGTGTCCACTTGATGTACAGAGGTAACTTGTGGCCACTGTGAAGCTGAACATTGTAACCCTGATGTGTCAAATGAGATCATGGTTACCAATGGTGGACAGTGTTTCGTGGCACTCCCCGGTTAAAACAAGCTTGGAAGCAGGAGTGGCATCCACTTCCATAAATAGCTTGCTTTCCAGAAACCCTATGAACCTGGAGAAAAAATGAAAGTCACGCAAGTGTTGAGGACTTTTGCTCATAGGGTCGCTATGAGTCACCTACAACTTGACAGCACTTAACAACATAGAGAGAGACTAATTGGCCTGGTGGACCGAAAGTGATGCTACCAAACCAAAAGTGGGTGACTCTAATCTGTGGCCCTAGGGCCTTTCTTTAATTGTTTTTGGTGAAATATTCCTCTATGTTGTATAGCCCTGGTGTGTCAAGTTGCCATACAGCAGTAACTTGTGGCCACTGTGAAGCTGAACATTGTGACACTGACGTGTCAAATGAGATCATGGTTACCCATGGTGGACAGTGTTTGGTGGCGCTTCCCGGTTAAAACAAACTTGGAAGCAGGAGTAGCATCCACTTCTGTAAATAGCTTGCCACCAGAAACCCTATGAACCTGGAGAAAGGATGAAAGTCATGCAAGTGTCAAAGACTTTCATTCATAGGGTAGCTATGAGTCACCTACGACTTGGTGGCACTTAACAACAATCTTCAAATTGTTGTTGACAATTTGATCACATATAAATTATTCATTAGAAAGAGATCATTACATTCTTTTTCAAATTTACCTATGCTAAACTATTGTCTCCGATTACCTGGGAAGATAGGGTGGGTCTGCGGGGTCTGGTGGCTGTCCTGTGAGGTGCCCAACTTCAGCCAGTCAGAGCCGAGCCTCTGTTTT
>NW_006399922.1:2747132-2762074 GCF_000299155.1 Elephantulus edwardii | reverse complement strand
GCACAGGACAGAGCGGAGTTTAGGGCTGTTGTACATAGGGTCGCTATGAGTCGCAGGCGACTCGACGGCACATAACAACAACAACAACACAACAAACTATTGTCTGATTTATTTTTTTAGAATTGGTAAAAAAGTGAATCTTTAGACATGCATACGTCAGTTATTCTTATGATAATAATAACACATACCTTCAAACTCAATATTTTTTTTTCATACCTTTGAGCTGCCTACGATTGACAGTGACCCTATTTACAACAGTTCCAAATCCTGCCCTAGAGTAAGCCAACCTCACCATCTCAGACACACCTACCCCATTACTCTAGTCACTGTGTCAATCCATCTCACCGAGAGTCTTTCCCTCCTACACTGCCTCCACCCTCCCAAGTATAATGTCCCTCTCCAAGGATTGGTCCTTCCTTGCAACATGTCCAAAGTATATCAAACTTCAGAGTCCTTGCCTCCAAGGAGAAGCCTGGTTTCACCATATCCAGGATGCTCATGTTTGTTACCTTAACAGTTCATGGTGTGTTCAATACTCTTCTCTAGCACCACATCTCAAAGGTATTAATTCTCCTTCTATCATCCCTACTCATTGCCCAGTTTTCTGATGCACAACACGTAATTGTGAAGACCATGGCTAGATCAGGCACATCTTAACCTTCATTGTTCTTAAGTACTCTGGATATAGCCCTGACAGCAGACTCTCCCACTGCAATTCATCTTTTGGTTTCCTGGCCGCTGGTACCAAGAGCCAAGCAAACTAAAGCTGTTAACAATCTCAATCACTTGACCATCCATCACGATGTTGCCAGGTGACCAAGTGGTGAGATGTTTTCTTGATGTTGAGCTTCAAGCCATATTGAATGTGCAGTCCTTGACCCTCTGTAGCAAGTGCTTTATGTCCTCCTCAGGTTCTGCAAGCAAGCAGAATGTCTATCTGTGTTTCATTGACTATGCAAAGGCTTTTGACTGTATGGATTGCAAGAAACTATGAGTAACTCTAAGAAGAATGGAAATCCTGAAACAGTTGCTTATGCTTATGCGAAACCGATACTTGGACCTAGAGGCAGTCATCCGAACAGAGCAAGGAAACACTGCATGATTTAAAATTAGGAAGGGTGTATGCCAGGGATATGTCCTATCTCCATATCTTTTCAATCTATGTGCGGAACACATCATCTGGGAGGCTGGGCTCTATGAGGAGGGATGTGGTATCAGGATTGGAGGAAAATGCATCAATAACCTGCATTATGCATATGACACAAACACAATATTAAACAAGAATAAACTTATGTTTCTTGCTCACATGCTTGTGGGCTGATGTCAGTTTATGTAGGTTAGGTATGCCTATAAGATGAGTTTAGGTTTAAGTCTATACTGCATATCTTTAATCTTCCTGGGAATTGGAAAATAGATTTATGTAAAATATGTCAGCTTGGCTGCCTGTGCTTTTATGATTTGGTAGTTTGATGTACTCCTTCCCTTGAAGTGATCTGATATAATGTGAACATTCCATGTACGAGTTCTGATATTATGTAATCACTCCCATGATAAGATCTGCTATAAAGAACCACTGACACTACCATGACACACAGGAGCCACTGACACCACTGCAACACATGGGACTGTCACGACTCACAGGAGCACCATGATGCAAGGGAATACTGCTGGAATTTGAGATATTTTGTGGGGTGTCACTGCTCTTTGGCTGGGTCACATGAAATCCCTTAACCTCAATCAGAAGGGAGTGAAACAGCTGAAGCTCAGGAAAATCAAGGCTTCCTGGTTTTCCAATCAGGTCTCTGCACTCTGCCTTATGTCTCCTCACATCTGTTCCATTAACTCCCTTTAGCCTGGAGCACACTGGGCTGACATAGCTGCAGCAGTTCTCTGACAGAGGAGGCTACTTCCACAGGCCTTTTCTCTACTGAGCTGAAATAGATTCTCCCTTGGGTCAGAAGACAGAGAGAAACCCAGGCAGGGTAGCTTCCCACCCTCTTCTAGAGCACTGACTTTAGATCAAGAAACTACTATATCCTCAGGCATGAAAAACTCTACAACAGCAATGTCATGTAGGAAGCAGGCTACTTCACCCAAAGCAAGATGTCAAGATGTCACCCACAAAATGTGACACAGTATCAATGGAGTTCCTGGAACCAGAAAGTCTGATGAAACTTTCTGACACAGAATTTAAAAGAACAATGATTCAATATTTTCAATGGGTGAAGGACAAACCTTAAGAATTACAGGACACTGCAAGGAAAACCCAGGAGGAACTTAAAAACAACAACAACAAAACAACAAACCAAAACCCCAAGACAATGCAAAACAATGCAGTTAAAACAAACAAGGCATTAGAGGCTCTGGAAAACCAAGAAACCACAAACCAAAATATAAGAACTAATGTTTCAGGAGCTATCAAAATGATAGAGGGACACATGAACATGGTTGAAGAGATGGAATACAGAACCAGTGAAATAGAAGACAGAATTGTCACCACTGATCTGCTAGAACAAAAATCAGAATCAAAAAGGAAGGAAAAAGAAGAAAACATAAGGATAATGTGGATAACCATCAAGAGAAATAACATGGATAACTGGAATCCCAGAACAAGAAGAAGCAAGTAAAGACACTGAAAAAGTTGTAGAAGTATTATTAGAGAAGAAAACTGTCCAGGCATAATAAAGAAAATAATAAAAAATGAGAGAATAAATATACAAGAAGCTGAGAGAACACCATGTAGCACAGACCTCAAAAGAAAAACACTAAGACATATCATAGTAAAATTTGCCATAACTACAGAAGAGAATTCTGAAAGCAGCAAGGGACAAACAAAGAGTAACCTGTAAGGGAAAGCAAATAAGATTAAGTGCTGATTTCTCAGCAGAAACCAGGTGAGCAAGAAGACAATGGAAAGACATATATTAAACACTCAACACAACTGTTAATCAAGAATATGGTACCCAGCGAAACTGTCCATCAAATATGAAGGAGCGATCAAGATATTCTCAGAAAAACAGAACTTAAGGAAGTTTCTGGGGGGGGGGAGCAGAATTGCAGGAAACACTAAGAGATTGTCTAAAGTAACTAGTAACAACCAAAAAGAACGCAACAGAATGATAGTAATAAACCTTGCCTCTCAATAATCACACTGAATGTGAATGGTTTAAATGTACCACTGAAGAGAAAAAGAGTAGCAGATTTGATAAAATCCAAAATCCATCAGTATGTTGCCTACAAGAGACTCACCTAAATAATGAAGATAAAGAAAGACTAAAAATACAAGAGTGGGAAAAAAAAATATACCAAGCAAAGGGCAACCAGAAAAAAACAGGAGTAGTGATATGAACCTCTGATAAAATTGATTCCAGTGCAAAAACCATCACAAAGGACAAGAAAGGTCACGACATAAAGATTAAAGGGTCAAAAGAACAAGAGGACATAACAATAATATATATGTGTGCACCAAATGAAAGACATGCAAAATACATAAAACAAACATTAACAAAACTGAAAAAGGAAATAGACATTACTATAGTAGTTGGAGACTTCAATACACCACTCTCAAGAAGAGATAGAACTTCCAGAAAGAAATTCAACAAAGATGCTGAAGAATTAAACCATGAAATGAACCAACTCGATCTCATAGATATTTATAGCCTAATGCACCCTCAAAACCACAGTATACCTTCTCGAATGTGCATGGAATGTTCTCCAGAATAGATCACATTCTAAGTCACAAGGCAAGCATCAATAAATTTAAAAACATAGAAATAATACAAAACATATTCTCAGACCACAATGCTACAAAATTAGAAATTAATAACAAGAGGGTAAAGGAGAAAAAAAAAACACCATACATTTGGAAGGTAAACAACATCTTGCTTAACATGAGTGGGTACTAGAGGAAATAAAAACGGAAATTAAAAAGTTTCTTGACATAAATGACAATGAAAACACCATTTACCAAAACCTCTTGGAACCAGCTAAAGCAATAATCACAGGTCAATTTACAGCAATAAGCAAAAACATCAAAAGGCGGGGAGTGGGGGGAATGACCATTGGCTCTCTAATCCAATATCACCAACAAATTGAAAAAGAACTGCAAGAAAACCCAACACTTTCTAAAAAAAATGAAATTATAAATATTCAGGCAGAAATAAGTGAAATAGAAAACACAAAAGTAAAAGAAACCATCAACAAAACCAGGAGTTGGTTCTTTGAAAAAGTCAATAAAATCTACAAAGTAATAGAAAAACTAACAAATGAAAAGAAGGAAAAGACACAAATAATTTGAATAAGAGATGAAACAGGCAATGTCACAACAGAACCAAATAAAATAAAAAGGTTAATAATGGAATATTGGGAAAAATTATACTCAAACAAATATGAAAATGTAGAGGAAATGGACAAATACTTAGAAAATCACAAACTACCTAAACTGACACAAACTGAAATTGAATACCTGAACAGACACATTACAAAAGAAGAAATAAAAAGGTAATAAAACAACTTCCAGCAAAAAAAGCCCTGGGCCATATGGTGTTACAAGTGAATTTTATCAAACATTCAAAGAACTGTCACCAATTCTACATAAACTATTTCAGAAAATAAAAAAATATGGAATTCTCCCAGATTCATTTTATGAAACAAACATATCCTAGATACCAAAGCCACATAAAGACACTACTAAAATAGAAAACTATAGGTCAATATCTCTCATGAAAATAGACGCAAAGATTATGAATAAAATCCTGGCCAACAGAATTTAACAATACGTAAAAAAAATAATTAACCATGACCAAGTGAGATTCATAACAGGTATGCAAGAATAGTTCAGCATAAGAAAAATAATCAGTGTAATTCATCACAAAGCAAAGAACAAAAACCACATGATCCTATCAATTGATGCAGAAAAGACCTTTGACAAAATCCAACACCCTTTCCTGATTAAAACACTCAACAAAATAGAAAGAGAAGGGTATTTCCTCAACATAGTAAATAGTAATATACGCAAACCCAAGAGCTAACATTGTTCTCAATGAAGAGAAGTTAAAGATATTCCTTTTGAGAACAGGAACTAGACAAGGATGCCCACTATCACCATTTCTATTCAATATTGTGTTAGGAGTCTTAGCAGTAGCAATAAGACAAGAGAAGGAAATAAGAGGTATCCAAATTGGCAGAGGAGGTAAAATTATCTCTATATGCAGATGATATGATAGTATACTTAGAAAACTCTAAAGACCCAGCAAGAAAACTACTGAAAATAGTTGACCAATTCAGCCAAGTGGCAGGATACAAGGTCAACATACAAATCAGTTGGATTTCTCTACAGTGACAAAGAGAATATAGAACTGGAGCTAAGAATAACAATACTCATCACAAGATCTAATCACAAGATTAAATACTTGGGAGTAAATCTAACTAGAAACACAGAAGATCTATTCAAAGAAAATGAGAAAACCTTGATATAAGAAACAAAAAGAGACCTAAGAGAAATAACCCTAGCTCGTGGATATGAAGACTCAATATTGTGAAAATGACAATCCTATAAAAGGCAATGTACACCTTCAACGCAGTCCCAATACATATATCAATTCTTCAGTGAGATGGAAAAGGCAATCTCCAATTTCATTTGGAATGGAAAGAGACTCTGAATAAGAAAAGCACTTGTTAAAAATATAAACAAGGTAGGAGGCATCTTACTCCCTGACTTCAAACCCTACTGCACTGCTATGGTGTTCAAGACAGCATGGTGTTTGTACAATGACAGACAATGGAATAGAATTGAGAACGTGGAAATCAGGCCATCATCAACTAATTATTGACAAGGAAATGAAATCAGTTAGATAGGGAAATGACAACCTTTTTAACAAACAGTGTTGGCAAAATTAGAAAAATCTGCAAAAACTCAAGCAAGACTCACACCTCACACCATAAACAAAAACCAACTCAAAGTGGATCGAGGACCTAGAAGTAAAACCAAGGACTGTAAACTTCATTAGAGAAAAACTTAGAAGAACTCTAGAAGCCCTAATCCACAACATGAATAGTCTTCCAAGCATCCTGAAAAACCTACAATCATGAGAGGAGAGGATAAAATAGATGAATGGAACCTACTAAGAATCAAATCCCTACACACATCAAAAAAATTCTTCAACAGATTAAAAAGGGTAGCTACAGACTGGGGGGAAAAATATTTGGTAATGCATGATAAGGGACTTATACCTAAAATTCTTATAATACTTGTGCACCACACAAGATAAAGGTAAACAACCCAATTGCAAAATGGACACAGGATTTGAACAGACGCTTCACCAAATGTTCAAAATCCCTAGCTCTCAGAGAGATGCAAATCAAAACAGCTATGATATATCATCTCACTCCAGTAAGAATAGCAAAATTTAACAGGGCAGCAAACAACAAATGCTGGTGAGGTTGTGGAGAAACCTGTTAGTGGGAGTGTAAAATGGTGCAACCACTCTGAAAGTCTGTATGGCGCTATCTCAAAAAGTTGGAAATAGAAATACGATTTGACCTAGAAATTCCACTACTGGGAATATGCCCTAAAGAAATAGAACTGCCACCCAAGCAGATATATGCACACTCACGTTTACTGCTGCTTTTTTTCACAATAGCAAAGAGTTGGAAACAACCAAAGCACCCATCAACAAATGAATGGATAGAGAAGCTGTGGTATATTCACACAACAGAATATTATGCAGCACTGAAAAACAAGGAACTCATGAAATATTATACAAAATGGCTGATCCTGGAGGACATTATGCTGAGTGAAATATCTCATTCACAAAAGGACAAAAACTGCACAATGCCACTGTTATAAAATAGGACTGACATGGGGGCTGGGGGAAACGAAGAAAAAAGGGGATAAATAATGTACACGGCATTGAAACAGATGAGAGAGAACTTTCTGAAAGGAATATATGATTAGGTATTATTGGCCTGACTTAAGTCCAGAATAAGAGCTGCATAGTTGAGTGTACAGGGAGGAGGGGACTGTATAACAATGAAAGAATTTTTTTTTTCCAAAGAGAAAAGCAAACTATGGTGGATGGGGACAGGGAGGAAAATGTTCAACAATGAATGAATGGAAATCGAAATTCTTTATAAACTTTCACTGAAATCTCAATTAAAAAGAAAAGATTTGCTATAAGCAGCCAATCTGAAAAAAGTTTCCTCAAGTATGTCACCTACATGGAATATATACAGAAATCTGGTTCATCGACTTCTAAACTTCAGGTCTTTGAACTTGAGCAAGCAACCTGCATTTTGCCTGTCAGTCTTGGATTCATCTGCCTTGAAAATCAGCAATCTGTCACTTGACCTGCTGATCATGGGTTACTCAGGCCCTGGCACTATGTGAGTCAGGAGAAGCCTCATGTCTGACTTAAGAGTTGTTGTACTCTCTTATCTTTTTAATAAGCTATTTAATGATAAATGTGGTCCATGAACTCTAGGGTTGGTGAATTCCAGTTATCACAACAGATTATTGAATTTAACAGAGAAGCAGAGTGTGCTATCAAGAGGACAATTGGTGTCAGGATTGGTGAAAATAGCTGGAGACTGGAAATATGTCTGACCTCCACCTCATGGGATAAAACTCCGAGTTGATCAAAGCCATTATCCCTCCTGTAGTTAGATATGTTCTGATGTTACTGACTGTACCCACCATCCTGAACAAGTCTTCCAGCTAGCCATCAACATGGAATCACTTATGCCACCCAGAGACTCTATAGAAATAAGACAATCACATTTCAAGTTATAATAAAGTAATTGAAACATTTATTTAGTATGTTGCCAGTAGCACTATGATGGTCTAGTCTCTTGTTCATCAGATACTCAAATCAGCCTCTGTCCCCCACCCACACTGCAAGAAAGCATGTGCTTCCTCATTCCATTTGGTACAGATGCTGTCATATGGCTTGTTAACAGAGGGAGTCAGAGAAAGTTTCATAAAAATGACTTTTCTTCCATCCTCAGGTCAGAGTCAGAAGGAAGAAAGAGTTTAAAGAGAGGTAAGAGAAAGTGGCTGCCGAAGGTAATATTTTGTGTAGTCAATGAATGATGACAGGGACAGGGACTGTGGGATGCCTGGGATTATTTTCAGTACAGAACAGCATGATGGCTGTACAGACAGGTGAGGAGTTCCCAGGTCATATGGAATTTACATCATATGAATTCAATTTTAGCATGTTTTTTTCAAGCCTACCTTTGTTAAAAATTAATTTAATTAATGCATTTGCACATTTGAGTGCCTTATAACTTGTGGAGTTTCTGCAAATTGTTATGAGGATGTAACAGGGCATTCTAACACTAGTCCATCATGCTGCCACTCTGTGCCAGCTTCTGTGTGCCTAACATGTTAGAAGCTAGGCTGCTGATATATCATACACCAGCAGGGCCACCTATTGTGAACAGATCTCAGTGATGCTTCTGGACTAAGGCAAATTTATGGAAATTAAGTAACAAAAATTCTACAGATGACAATAGAATATTGTTATAGAAGATGAGCCTCTTCTAGAAGAAGGTTGGGAGGCACCCAAAGCCCACAGTGACTATAATAGCGGACACCAGCACACCGGGGGCCAGGAAGATGGTGTAGAACCAGATATTTCATTCTATTTTAACTGGGGTTTCCACAAGACAGGACCATATCCACTACAACTAACAACACACATAACAAAGGAGCTTTTCTTCACATAATCAGGTATCAGACACTATTTTCGTGAAGTTTCTATCAGAGCCTTGGTGATCCAATGGTTAAGCTCTTGGTTACTAATCAAAAGCCTGGTGGCTTGAACCCCCATCAACTGTGAAATGAGCTGTCACAGGGATGAAAGCTCTGGCAATTTGCTTCTGTAAAGATTACAGGCCTAAGAAGTCCTATGGGGCAATTCAAGATCACCCTGAGTTGGAATGGATTCAATAGCACCTAACAACAATAACATACATATTTACATAAGAAGTAGTGTGAGAAAGGTGAAGATTTTCTAGGGATATCAAATTTTGTACTGAAAAATCTACCTTCTTATTAATCAGTAAGGAAGAAATGACCAGTGAGCACACTTTAACATCTGACAGGTAAAATGCTAGACTATCCTACTATGAAATTACAACTGACTTTTCAAAGAAAAATAATGGTATATAGAAGACGAAGTTATAATTCCTTTTAAGGAGTAAATTATTCATTATCAAGATTACTGATCTGAAATGGGACTCAAAGATCGATGGTGTGGGAATAACATTTTAAAAGAATTGTTTTCAGGAGATGCTTAAAAGGCATGTTATTCTATTTACAACCTGAAATAATGCGTTGTGCCACTGTGCTATCACATACAGTAGTGAAACAGTGAAGAAAGATCCTCTAAGAAGAGAATGTGATGCAAAAGGATGGCAAGGTAGGGATTCTCCCATCTGGTCTTTGGGTCTCAATGGTAGATCTCAAGAATATAAGAAACAAACTCAGAAACTGTGCACCTAGGAAGTAATATTAATTTTCCTTAATAGCCATTATGTAACTAAAACCAAAGAAAATAAGAATTATAAAAAAGAAAAGGGTTGTATACTACTGTGTAGTCTATGTAGTTTTCATTTGTATCTTAATGGATAATGATGTTCCCTTTTCCATTTTAAAGTTGTATCTAGGAGATATGTATCACGTGTTCAGATACCATCAGAATAGGTCTGTGAAGACATGCTATTATTACTGCCAGAAAACTAAGCATATAGGGCTCACTGGTGAGAGCTTGAGGACCCGGAGGGCAAGATTCAGTGGGACTCAGGTTCTGGGGTTCTGTTTCAGAATCAGCACTCATTTACATACCACTACACATGCCAGATATCGAAAGCATTTTAAAAAATACCCCAATAGGCATTTGACTTAGGTGACTATCTTCAGCTTATTAAAAAAAAAAGTTTTTTAAAATGAAAAATAGTTTTATAAAAGGTTTTATAGATAAAATATTGGTAAATTATGAAAACATATTATGACCACTTGTAGACCAGAGAATGCTTGTTTTGGTAAATATATATATTTTTAAAAGTCAACTCATAAGATAGCTAGTATGTGAACCCAACAGTCCCCATTTTGCCAGTGAAAGGAGATGAAAATATGGTTTTTGTGTTGGTGGTGATGGTGGTGGTGTGTACCATCAAGTTGGAACCAACCCATAGCTGACCCTCTGGGTGGCTTTTCAGGGGCAGTTCATCGCTCAGGAGGAGATTGGTCGTCCTTCTCTTACAGGAGTGGCTGGTGGCCTTAAACTGTGTGCCTTCGGGATTGCAATGCAGCTGCTTGTCACCAGGCCACCAGAGCTCTCTATAAAATACTAGATAAAATAAAGGCTTTGCTCAGTGATTCATGTGTGGGAATTTTAAAGTATATTTTTCCTACAAAGATGCTTTTAATAACGGTATTTAGTTGAAGATTAACATAATTGATCCATTTCAGGCCATTAAGGTGGTTTTATATTTTACTTTACTTCCATCCTACTTTTCATTTTCATGGAAATGATAGAGGCAATAGCTTATGAATATAAATTAGTTCCAATTAATGCCACAAGCAGGTTAGAATATGTTCAGTTGATGAGTTTATCAGAAGCCTCCAGCCAGCCAACACAGGGGTTTTGTTTGCAGCTGAAAGCAGCGTTTGCGTCTGGGACGTCTGCTGCTCTCTGTGCCGGTGAATATTAACGTTCAGGTGATTTATATTTATACAATGTCCGACACTGGTGCCCAGGAGATTTTACTACCCACTGCTGTCACAAGATGCCTGTTTCCACTTTTAGAAGCAGAGGAAGGTGTGATAACATGGAGATGGTAGTGGCTTTATATACCAGAATGTTGGGATGGGGTAGAAATTCAGAGGACAGACACCCTCCTTCTGGCGAGCACTCACTGTCTCTACACATCTGTCCTCCCACCTTCCTCCTCAGGGAAGGGGCTCCTCCCTTTATGCTCAATAAGCCCTGGAGGCACAAGAATGAAATGATGTTAATCTAAAGGTCAGTGGTTTGAATCCATCCAGTCACTCCTCAAGAGAGAAACCTGGCCATCTGTTCCCAGGTTCTTTGTTCCTGTGGAGATCATAGTCCAGAACTTTCTGGAAAAGTTCTGTTCCAACCCATGGGGTCACTATGAGTAGGAGTCAGTTATATAGCTTACACAAGTGTATGTCCAAGTGTTTTAGAAAAGCTAGCCTTATTTGGGCTTCAAGCATGGCCTCATAAACACCTTGGACTTTGAAGGTATTGGGGACATGAACCCCACCACAGCCATTAGGGAAAAATGAAACTTCTGCACAAAAGGGCAAGATCCTCAGTGACTCCTCCCACACTAGTCCAATGTAACTACTTAGAAAGAGGAAACAGCACAGAGCCAGAGTCAATTGTTATGAAAGATGTTCACATTCTGTCTGGTGCAGTAAGGTTTAAGGGGCAAGAAGGACTGGAAGTCAATGTATGGTGAGACAGTCCCTCTTACCTTCCCAGGACTGAGAACACAACTCCACTCCTTGGTTTTTATGATTCACCACAGTTCTAGTTTCTGGCTTCAAAGTAATACCAAATCCCGTAACTGTGTGTGGCTGTGCCTGTAAGATCACCATCCATGCCCAAGTGTTCTCACTTCTCACTGGCTACTATACTCTCTCCCATTCTTCCTCACTCAGCTCTAAACCTCTATGGGAGTCAGCACTGTGGATGGAACCTTCTCTTCATGAAGTGTGGTCTATGCACATCTCTACCTAAATCAGCCATCTTTGCTGTTTCCCCAAGTTCTGAACTGATCTTCAGGTTCTTTCACACAAAATGGAAAAGGATAAAGTACACACATGTTTTAACATTTAAACATATATGGTGCATAACTGAAAATAATACAGCTTAACTTATACAGGTACAAAACAAAAAATAATACAGCTTTACTCTCTAAGGTAAATGTGAAAATGTTTACAATAACTTTTGCCCAAAGGTTTCAAGTCCACTTGGTTTTATGAGTGATTCCTGCCCAATCTTCAGACCACACAGAATATTTCAGATCCTCCAAAAAGCTTTTGAAAACCCCTTTGTGAGACAAGCATATCCTTCATTAAAAACCAAAACAAAATGCACACAAAACCTGCCAAAATATAAAAAAAACCTACTGTCCAATGTACTTTATGAACTCAGATGCAAAAAAACTGTCTATAAAATAAAAAAAAATTAAAGCTAGTATTGTATTAAATGTCATTTGATAGCCATTTCTGATCCAATAAAATTTTACTAATAGTTTGATGTAGTCACTTGATATAAAGCTAGCTAAAATATAAACCTTCTGTCAAAATTAGAAGAATACTTTAATGTTACTATATTGATAACATTAAAATAATTCATTTATACTTAAATACAATTAATATATTTCATTTTATACACCAACCCTACTTTATGGATACTCATTGTTTTTTACATCCCTGAATGGAATCCCAAGAGTCACCATACTATGGTTGTGTAATTCAACCAAGTTCTTGATCTTGTCTGCATGTTAGGTAAAACCTTAGGGAATGGTGGTATATGCTGTTGAGTTGGAACAGACTCATAGCTGAACCGCTAGCAGACTTTCAGAGGTTGTAAATTGCATGGGAAGAGACTGCTTATCATTCTCCCTCAGAGTGGCTGGTGTATTTGAACCATTTGCCTTTTAGTTGGCAGCACAGCTCCTTGCCACTAGAAAACCAGGTTCCTTAAAACCCTACAGTGGCCATGTTCAAAATATGACTCCAGGTTTCAATAAAAGACAAATATGTTCTAAGCTACATTCTGATTGTTTTACTATTCTAACAGTTTGAAGGAAATCCCAGCAATAACTTGAAAGATGCTTGAGAAAACACTTTTGAATGGCAGAGGCCTTTGTATAAATGTTTTACTTTGTCATTTTGACTAGAAAGTGGCATGCAATCCTACGTGTGATTTTTAATGAGGACTGAACAGGCAACATCAAGAAAAACTGTGAAAAGAAGAAAAGAGCACTTAGGATGCAGACTTCTCTTTTTCTTCCTAGTTCTTTTCAGCTCCACAAAAGGAGACATATTTTCCATATAACTGCTAAACATGTGTGCTTATTAAATTATTTTTAATTAGTTAATGATGTTAGCCATGCTTTGCTCTTCAAATATTCATTTTGTGTAATAAAATAATTATAGATAATTAAACTATCTCAAGCCTTTTTCTTCCCCTTAGCAAACATGCTGGATATCCAAAAATGACAAGTTGTAAATTAATCTGGAAAACAAAGCATGACAGATGAATGATTTGGTTAGAATTAATTAGGCACTAATTATACACTCAGAGTAGATGAAGAATGAAGCTCATTATAAAAACAAAACACGATTCTTAAAAGATGTACAGTTAACATTATCCTTACCTTCTGTAATGATGGAGTTGTTTTTAATCCAAGCCAGGGCCTTAAAGCAATCTTCCTCATCATTGAGGGTGAAATGATTACAAGGGACTATGTCTGTGTACCGCTCTTTACCACTGCTGGGAATCTCTCTGTTGGTCAGATGCTGACTAATATCAGCCCCTGTAGGGCATGGGACCTAAGTATGTGACAGAGAAAAGCTTATTTCATTGATCATACAGGAAGTGCTGACAAAATTAAACAAATAAACAAAAAGCAAAATATAAATATCAATATTCAACTGGTATGTGACTTTCTATTGCCATATACTAGAATCATCTTTTATTTAGAAAAAAACCCCACCACAACCACCATTAGAATTACAGAGCCAATTCTTAGAAGCAATTGATCTGGTTATCTAATGGTTCATAACAATTTATCCCCCAAATCAGTGGTATAAAATTACTATCATGCTCACTGACTCTGTGGGTCAGTTATTTAGCCAAAGCCAGGAGGGGGACAGTTTATCTCATTTCTCTAATATCTGGTACCTCACTTGGGAAGAAGCAGAGGTTAGGAACAACTTGATGGCTAGAGGCTGGAATCAGCCAGAGGTGCATGTCTAACAATTAGAGCTGTCAGCTGGGGTGTGAGGCCAGAACATCACACGTGGCTTATGTAGCTTGGGCTTCCTCACAACATGATAGTTGGGCTCCTTTTACAAGGATCTCCAGAGAGGAGAAGCCATATGGAGCATTCCATGGTCTTTCCTAATCTAGTCTGAGAAGTCAAGCAACCCTTCATCTTCCATATATTCCACAAACAGAAGGGACTGGCCAAGATCAAGGGGATGGTGCCTTGACCTCATTCCTCATGCAAGACTTACAAGGCTCTGGAAGAGCACCTGAGGTGGAATTTGTTGTGACCATTTAGGGTTAAAAAAAAACCCCAAAACCAAACCTAAAACAACCTGCCACAGAAGCAATTATATCAGGAGTTGAGATTCAGAAGCATAGAGGGGCTGGGGGGTGGGGTGGGGTGGGGGTGGGGATCAAACTAAGATAAGTGGACTTAACTTATTTTTTCATTTTCTCAAAGAAATTGCCAATTCTTGCTCTCTTTAACACAGAGCCATCCCAGTCTATCTTATGTTCTCCCACTGTGATACAGACATGGATAATAGCATTTCTCTAGAAGGCAAATAGCAGGAAAAGCGCAGTAAGGAATGAGGATGGTCACTTGTCCTGAGTGTCAAGCCACAGAGAGCTGTGGCTTGTTCAAACAACCAGGACTCAGTGCCATCCTTCTGCTGCAAAGAAAGAAGAGTGGTTCTCTCATTCAAGAAAGACCATACTTTCATGTGGATGACTGAGTTTTAGTATTTTTGTTAAAATTAAGATCAAACACCATCATGAATGCCAAACAAAATAGCACAGTAGCCTGAGTTAGCTGTGGGTTATCTCTTTTAACACCTCCAGTGTTTTTTGTTTTTTTTTTTAAAACCACTTTTAACTTTTTATTATTAATTAAGTAGGTTTTCTTTTTTT
>NW_006399922.1:2744879-2746028 GCF_000299155.1 Elephantulus edwardii | reverse complement strand
AGGGTTCCAGTTTCTCCACAACCTCGCCAGCATTTGTTGCTTGCTGTTCTGTTAAATTTTGCTATTTTGACTGGGGTGAAATGATATCTCATATTTGTTTTAGTTTGCATCTTTCTTAGGGCTAGGGATTTTGAGCATTTCTTCATGTGTTTGTTAGCCATCTGAATGTCGTCTTCGGTGAAGAACACCTCCAGTGTTAATGCAGCTTCCACGTGGAGACTGAATGAGTAAAGAGGCCTGGCAGAGTCCCTGCATGGTGCAGATGGGTAATGTGTCTATCATCTGAATCTGAAAGGTTGAAGCTTTGAGTTCAAGAGGCTCCGCAGAAGAAAGCCCTGAGGAGCTACTTCTAAAAAACTGGCCATGGAAAACCCTCTGAGCACAGTGTCTCTAGGACACATGAAAGGTCACCATGCGTCTGAAATGATGGGATGCTTACTGGTAAAGACAAGGGCACTGTGCTGCAAGATTTAAAGGCAACTAGACAAAATGTGAAATAGTAGGAGAGACTGAAAAGAGGCAGAAAATGCTTGTCACACTGGGCAATGCATGGCTGACGCCAGAATGAATGAGGCTGGTCTAGTCTACTGACATTCAGGAGATAGGAAATCATAAAAGTCTGTAATACAAACTGCAGAGCCTTGGTGTGTGGGAGGATTTATTTACTTCCATTTCAAACTAGATTAAAGAAGTTAAACAATGTAGCCAGTTCTAAAAGCTTGTTGTTCTTTGCCCATTAAGAGATGATATGTTGGTTGGGAAAGAATAGAGAGCATTGCACTGAGTGAACTTAGTCTCATAAGGATAAATACCACTATAAGACCATAAAAAAAAACCCAAACCAAGGGTAACTAGTAAAACGTGTATGGGAGTCTAAGGGGGAAGGGGTGGGAGCAGAGGGTTGAGGATGGGCATGGGTGAAGTCACAGGATGCACAATATTGTGGGTGGAGGGAGGGGGGTAAAGGATCTGGGAAAGATCCAGTGGTGATCAGAAAAGATGGAATAATGGTGGCCATAGTCCAATGGTGATTAATTTTTAAAAACACAATGCATGGGCATTTGAAGTATTTCAGATAACAGATGTTGCCCTGGATGTGCTCACCAAGTTGTGCCAAGAAATCTGGAGAACAACCACTTGGCCAACTGA
>NW_006399922.1:2742842-2743699 GCF_000299155.1 Elephantulus edwardii | reverse complement strand
TGTCAGAGGCAGTGGGGTTGGCTCAGGATAGAGCAGGGTTTAGGGCTGTTGTGCATAGGGTCGCTATGAGTCGCAAACGACTCGACGGCACATAATAACAACAACAACAATGCATGATTGTATGAAAAACAATGTGAGTTAGGGAAAGTATGAAATACAATACAGGAATTGTGTATGCAAATCAATATAGATTTAAAAAAAAAAGATGGTGTGTCTGGTGCATGTTATATGCCTTGACACTTCAAAGAGTTTTCAGAGGTTTTATATTGCAGAGCAGGAGACTGCCCACATTTCTCCCTCTGAGTTGCTGATGTATCCAAACTGGCTTTTGAGTTGGCAATGCAACTCCTTACCCTGTAGGTCACCAGAGCTCCTTTAAGAGATAACAGTTAAATTTTATTTAGTGAAAAATGTAGTGGTCTTTTGCAAGAACTGAAACTTCAGAGGTAAAACTTTCTAATTAGAAACAGAATTTGCTTAGCATTATCACATTTTTATATTGTTTTATAACTTATAAAGCAGCCCACCTAGGGCTTAAGTGAAAGCTTTAAAGCTTGGGGAATTACTTTAAGATTTTGAAATTTCACTGAAACAACCATAATCATTTAAGACTAAAAGAACATTTTGGCAACATTTAATCAGTTAATAAGGTATAATTTAAGGAGTCAAGAAAACATTTTGGCACAACAGAGTTAAATAACCAATTGAGAGTTACAGAGTTGGCAAATTATTTTTGAGTTGCAATTCCAAATGAGGGTGGGGGAGAAACACTAAGATCTCAATTGAAAATGAGCTCACCAAGTTTCTAAATAGAATTACATTCCAATAATTCATGTAAATATTTTAAATTTTTTTTT
>NW_006399922.1:2740933-2742742 GCF_000299155.1 Elephantulus edwardii | reverse complement strand
TTTTAAAAAATTTTCTTTTATACTGATGTATACATTGTTTTCCACACTAGATCTTTCCCCTTTCCTTTACCCAGCCCTCCTTACATCTCTTAAATTGTGTGATCCTATGATTAAGCCCCCTCTCTCCCTTCCCTGGATTCTTGTACTCATTCTACAGTAATGGTCTTTTACAGAAAATGTCTCTCTCACATGTGTGATGGTATGGGTTTAATTTTTTTGCCTTCCACTTTTCTAAATTATAACAAATTAGAAAAGCAAAACAGAGTGGGATAATGCATTTTCATCTCAGCAAGTATGTAATTTTCATAGCACAGATAAAACTGAAAGCAGGATTTTTAAACCCAAGGTCAACTAATTTATCCACAAAGAATGTAGCTGGTTATGGAAATCTTTTGATACTGTCATTCAAGTAAAACTCCAAACCCTCCAAAATCCCAATACCAAAAAGTTAATTCTGGACCATAGCAACCCTGTTGTTGTTAGGTGCTATCAAGTTGAGTACAACTCAGTGATCCTATGAACAATAGGCAACCCTGCTCTATCATGTGCTATTTTCATCTTCTCTGACACATTTGAGTCCACTGTGTCAGAACAGCTGGTTGAGGGCCTTTCTCTCTTTCACTAACCATTCACCCTTCTACACATCATATCCTTCTCCTAGAAACATGCAAAAGTATGTGACATAAAGCTTTGTTGGTTTTGCTTCAAAGCAACATTCAGGCATATCTGTTTACATTTTTGGAAGTCCATGACATATCCAATATTCTCCTCCAACATCAAAGGCGTCAATTTTTCTGTTATCCTTATTCATTATCCAGCTCTCAGATGTATAGTAAGTGATTGAAAAGACCACCATGGCTTGAATCAGGTGCATCTAGGTCTTCAAACTCACATCTTTAGTGTTTGATATTTTCAAAGGGAGTGGCTGGTGCCTGAACTGTGCACAGTGACACGTTCCCTCCTGCTCACCCCACACCAACCTCTGCCAGATCAACAGCAATAGAAAATGTTGAAGGAAACCACTTACTATGATATTTTGAGGGTCAAACTTAATGCCACCCAGGAAGAGTTGAAAAAAGTTTATAGGAAACTGGCCTTGAAGTACCACCCTGACAAAAATCCAAATGAAGGTGAGAAGTTTAAACAGGTTTCCCAAGCTCATGAAGTACTTTCTGATGCAAAGAAAGGAGAATTATATGATAAAAGAGAACAGGTCATCAATGATGGTGGAACAGTTGGTGGTTTGGGCTCATTCATGGACATCTATGATGTTTTTTTGAAGGTGGTGGAAGAATGCAGAGAGAAAGGAGAGGAAAAAATGTTGTTCATAAACTTTCAGAAACATTAGAAGATTTATATAATGGAGCAACAAGAAAACTAGCTCTGCAGAACAATGTGATTTGTGACAAATATAAAGCCTGAAGATGCAAGAAAAGGGCAGTAGAATGCTGTCCTAATTGCCGAGGTACTGGAATGCAAATAATACTCATCAGATTGGATCTGGAATGGTTCAACAAATACAATCTGTGTGCATGGAGTGCCAAGGCCATGGGTAACAGATCAGCCCTAAAGACAGATGTAAAAGCTGTAATGGAAGGAAGATAGTTCCAGAGAAGATTCTAGAAGTTCCTATTGACAAAGGAATGAAAGATGGCCAGAAGATAACATTCCATGGTGAAGGCGACCAAGAGCCAGAACTGGAGCCTGAAGATATATGTTTTTTTACATTTTTAAAAAATTTATTATTAATTTCAATGAAAATTTACAGTGACTTTGGATTTCCATTCATTCATTGTTGCACTTTTCTCC
>NW_006399922.1:2737345-2739593 GCF_000299155.1 Elephantulus edwardii | reverse complement strand
ATGGGTGTGCATATATCTGCTTGGATATCAGTTATGGTCTCTTCGGGGTATATTCCCAGTAGTGGAATTGCTGGGTCAAATGGTATCTCTATTTCCAACTTTTTGAGAAAGCACCATACTGCCTTCCACAGTGATTGCATTATTTTACACTCCCACCAACAGTGAATAAGGGTTCCAGTTTCTCCACAACCTCACCAGCATTTGTTGCTTGCAGTTCTGTTAAATTTTGCTGTTTTGACTGGGGTGAGATGATATCTCATAGTTGTTTTAATTTGCATCCCATTAAGAGCTAGGTATTTTGAACATTTCTTCATGTGCTTTTTGGCCATCTGAATGTCTTCTTCGATGACGTGTCTGTTCATATCCTGTGCCCAGTTTTCTATTGGATTATTTAACTTTACCATGTTGTGGTGCTCAAGTATTTTATAAATTCTAGATATAAGTCCCTTATCTGATATGCCATTACCAAATACTTTTTCCCAATCTGTTGCTTCCCTTTTTACCCTGGAGGAGAAGTTTTTGGATATGCCTAGGGATTTGATTCTTAGAAGATTCCATTCATCAATTTTATCCTGGTTGTAGGTTTTTCAGGATACTTGGAAGACTGTTTATATTATGGATTATGACTTCTAGCGTTCTTCCAAGCTTTTCTTTCATGATGATTATAGTCCTTGGTTTTAGTCCTAGGTCCATGATCCACCTTGAGTTGGTTTTTGTATATGGAGTGAGGTGTGGATTTTTTTTGAGCCTTTTGCAGATACTTTTCCAATTTTGCCAACACCATTTGTTAAAAAGGCTGTCGTTTGCCCACTTAACTGCTATCATCTCCTTGTCAAAAATAAGTTGACGATAGATAGATGGGCTGATTTCCAGGTTCTCAGTTCTATTCCATTGATCTATGTGTCTCTCATTGTACCAGTATGTGCTATCTTAACCACTACGGCAGTGTAGTAGGATTTGAAATCAGGGAGTGAGATACTGCCTACCTTCTTTCTATTTTTAAGGAGCGCTTTGCTTATTCGGGGCTTCTTTCCATTCCAAATGAAACTGGAGATTGCCTTTTCCATCTCCTTGAAGAATGGGATTGGTATTTGTATTGGGATTGTGTGATATGCATAAATTGCCTTTGGTAGTATTGTCATTTTCAAAATATTGAGTCTTCCTATCCATGAGCAAGGGATATTCTTCCACTTCTCCAGGTCTCTTTTTGTATCGTGTAGTAATGTTTTGTAATTTTCTTTGACTAGATCCTTTGTGCTTCTGGATAAATTTACTCCCAAGCATTTAATCTTGTGACTAGCTATTATGAATGGAATTGTTTTTCTTAGTTCTGGCTCTGTATTCTTTTTGTCACTGTAGAGAAATCCTACTGATTTTTGTACATTGATCTTGTATCCTGCTACTTTGCTGAATTGGTCCACTGTGCCCAGAAGTTTTCTGGCTGAGTCTTTAGGATTATCTAAGTGTACTATCATATCATCTGCATAGAGATAAGTTTACCTCTCTTTGTCAGTTTGGATACCTTTTATTCCCTTCTCTTGTCTTATTGCTATCACTAAGACTTCCAAAACAATATTGAAAAAGAGAGGTGAGAGTGGGCATCCTTGCCAATTTCCTGTTCTTAAAGCGAATGCCTTTAACCTCTCTCCATTGAGAACAATGTTGGCTCTCAGGTTTGCATGATTTCCCCTCTAATCCTATTTTGTTGAGTGTTTTAATCAGGAAAGGGTGCTGAATTTTATCAAAGGCCTTTTCTGCGTCAATTGACAGGATCATGTGGTTCTTGTTCTTTGCTTTGCTAATGTGATGAATTACATTAATTGTTTTTCCTTATGTTGAACCATCCTTGCATACCTGTTATGAATCCCACTTGTTCAGTTGTTCAATTTCGGTTTGTGTCAGTTTAGGTAGGTTGTGAATTTCTAATTATTTTTCCATCTCTCTAGGTTTTCATATTTGTTTGAGTATGTTGTTGTTGTTGTTATGTGCTGTCAAGTCACTTGCGACTCATAGCAACCCTATGTATAATAGCCCTAAACTCTGCTCTGTCCTGTGTCAATATCACTGTCTCTGACACACTCATCCTGATTACCCCAGTCACTGAATCAATCCATCTCCTAGTGGGCCTTCCCTTCCTGCACCTGCCCTCCATCCTCCCAAGCATGATGTCCTTCTCCAAGGACTGGTCCCTCCTTACAACATGACCAAAGTATGTCAGACGAAGCCTCAGAATCCTTGCCTCTAAGGA
>NW_006399922.1:2725782-2736660 GCF_000299155.1 Elephantulus edwardii | reverse complement strand
CACATCCCTAGCATACACCCTTCCCAATATTGAACCATGCAGTGTTTCCTTGCTCTGTTCTGACAACTGCCTCTTGGTCCAAGTATAGGTTTTGCATTAGAACAATCAAGTGTTCTGGGATTCCCATTCTTCTCAGAGTCAGCCACAGTTTGTTATGATACACACAGCCAAACGCCTTTGCATAATCATTAAAACACAGACACTCCTCTAGTACTCTCTGCTTTCAGCCAAGACCAATTTTAAATTAGCTACAGTATCCCTAGTACCATGACCCCTTCTAAACCCAGCCTGGACTTCTGGCAGTTCTCAACTGATGTGCTGTTCCAGTTGTTTTTGGATAATCTTCAGTAAAATCTTGCTTGCGTGTGAAATCAATGATATTGTCCTATAGTTTCCACACTCTGATATGTCACCTTTCTTTGGAATGGGAACAAATATATATCTCTTCCACTCAGTTGGCCAAGTGGTTGTTCTCCAGATTTCTTGACACACTTGGTGAGCACGTCCAGGGCAGCATCTGTTAGCTGAAATATGTCAACTGGTATACCATCTATTCCTGGGGCCTTATTTTTTTCTATTTCCTTCAAAGCAACTTGAACTTCTTCCTTCATCACCATAGGCTCTTGCTTATATGTTGTTTCATGAAATTCTTCTGTGTCTTCCAATTCCTTTTGGTACAGGGACTCAGTATATTCTTTCCATCTTCTTTTAATACTTCCTGGATCATTTACTATTCTGCCTAAAGCATCCTTGAGTATAGCAATTTGAGGTTTGAATTTGTTCTTCAGTTCCTTGAGCTTAAGAAATGCTGACTGAGTTTGGCCCTTTTGATTTTCTGACTCCAACTCCTTGCACATTTCATTGTAATATTTTACTCTCATCCCACACTCCCTTTCGAAATCTTTTATTCAGCTCTTTAGTATCTTGAATTCTTCCTTGTACTTTGGCTTCTCTGCACTCCATTGCAATATTCAGAGTTTCTTCTGACACCCATTTTGGTCTTTTCTTCCTCCTCTTGTCTTGGTAATGAACGTTTGCACTCTTCTTGGATGATACCGTTGATATCCTCCCACAGCTCATCTGGCCTTCGCTCATTAGTGTTCAAGGCCTCAAACCTGGTCCTGAGATGGTTCTGAAATTCAGGTGGGATAGACTCAAAGTTATATTTTGGTTCCCATGGATTCGGTTCAACTTTCCTCAGCTTCAGCTTGAACTTGCATATGAGTAGTTGGTGGTCTGTTCCACAGTAAGCTCCTGGCCTAGTTTTCACAGCCGATATTGAGCTTCTCCAGTGGTTCTTTCCACAGATGTAATCATTCTGATTCCTATGCATACCATCACATGAAATCCATGTGTATAACTTGTGTTTATATCTCTTAAAAATATGTTTCCAATGAATAAGTAATTGTGCAAAATTCAATCATTCTATCTCCAGCTCCATTTCTGTCACTGAATCCATGTTTTCCAACTACTGAATCTTCTTCTCTGTTCCCAACTTTTGCATTCCAGTCACCCATTATTAACAATGCATCTTGATTGCCTGTTCGATGGATCTCCGACTGTAAAAGTTGGTATAAATCTTCTATTTCCTCTTCTTTGGCTCAGGTTGTTGGTGCATATATCTGAATGATAGTGATATTCACTGTACTTCCTTATATGTGTATGGATATTTTACTACTGGCCCACTCGTTTCTGGGCAGTGAGCACACCCTTGCTTACTCTCCCAGGCAATTGCGGTGCCCAAGAAAACCCAGTCAGGATCCTACTGGCCTTTCTCCTGCCAGATCAGTCCCATATCATCTCTGCTGGTGTCTTTGGGCAATGGCTGGATCTGAGGTGTGGCTTTGTATTCCCGTAGCTCCAAAACTAATTGCTCTAACAAAAGTTCTGATTCAAAATCCTACTGTCCATGGCTTTTGGTAGGTTTCTTTGTGGCTTGAAGGACTCTCTAGTATCCCTGGGGCACAGCAAGTCAGGGAGGGCGGGTGGTGCACCACTGCAGGCGGGAGCGTGAGACTGGGGCACTACCAGGGCTCATGGTTGGTGGTCTATTCACAGATGTTAAGCTGCCAAGTCAACGCTCCTCAGCACCTGTAAAGACCTTTTGCATTCTTCATGTATTATATTCTTGGTATCCTCCCACAGCTCATCTGGTCTTTGTTCATTAGTGCAAAGGTACTTGATTATGTGCTGAAAACAAATTGTGACTAACATTGAGAAGTATGGGAATCTCAGAACACTTGATTGTGTTCATGTGAAACCTATATTTAGACCAGGAAGCAGTTGTCAGAACAGAGCAAGGAAACACTGCATGGTTCAAAATCAAGAAAGGAGTATGTCAGGAATGTGTCTTTTCTCCATCCTTTATTAATCTATATGTGGAACAGATCATTCCAGAGGCTGGACTTTCTGAGAAGAAATGTAATATCAGGATTGGAAGAAGACTCATTAACAACCTATGCCATGCAGATGATACAACTTTCTTTGTGGAAACCGAGGAGGATCTGAAGCATTTGCTGCAGAAGGTAAAGGACTAAAGCCTTCAACATACATTGAAACAGCAGAAAACAAAGATTCTCATCTCCAAGATAATTGGCAACATCATGATAGATGGAGAAAAGGCTGAAGTGGTAAACAGTTTCATCTTGCTTGGAGCCACAATCAACACCTTGACATCAACAGTCAGAATATCAAAAGAATTGCATTGTGGAAAGTCTGTTGTCAGGGAACTCTCCAGAGTGCTGAAGGGCAATGATGTCACTCTAGAGAATAAGGCACATCTGATACAGGCCATGGTATTTGAGATCTGGACAGTGACTAAGGAAGACAGAAGAAGAATTGATGACTTTGAGATATGGTAATGGGAAAGAGTATTGAAAATACCATGGACTGCCAAGGTAACAAACAGGCCTGTTCTGGAAAGGGTAAAACCAAGTTGCTCTCTGAAGGCAAGAATTTGAAGTTTCTTCTCAGATACTTTGAGCATGTTTCCTGGAGGGACCAGACCTTGGAGAACATCATGCTTGGAAGGGTGGGGTAGGTTTCAGTAGATGAGGAAGACCCTAGATGAGATGGATCGACACAGTGACTGTGGCAGTGGGGGCAGGTGTTTCAGAGACAGTGAGATTGGCTCAAGATAAGGAAGGGTTCAGAGCTATTTTTTGTAGGGATGCTATGAGCTGCAGTCAACTCAACATCATATATCAACAACAACACACCATTTAAAAGGTTTGATTATAGATTAAGTTTGTAATTATATTTTATAATAAAGTGATTACTGCTTTGAGTTTAAGTTTTGTTTTCACCATCTTAATTTGCATAAAAACACACAGATACAAATAGGAATAAAGCATAAGTTAGTTGGAGAGGAGATAGGAAAAGAAATAAAAACCCAGAAACTCCTTTGTTAATTCAGCTGCCCTTTCTGTATCACTCTATGTACCTTCAGGTTTTGTATTTTCTGGTTTTCTGGAAAAATTAAACTGGAACTCCTTTTATCACTTGTTCATTTCATTTTTCTCATTGTACAAAAGGCAAGAGCTTAATGTGCCACCAACTACAGCTGCAGGGGCAGCTGCACACACATGGCAGATGCCTGAGCCTCTGGGCTCTTGGCTGGTTCCTCCTCACGTGCTCCAGAATCGGCCATCTGGGCAGTAACTGGACCCTATGGGGAAGCTATAGTGGTGTATAATGTTTTCTTCTGGTAAGTGGTTTAAAAGGTAAGAGAAACACTTAAATATTAAAATAAAGACATTTTCTCCATTTTATTTTTAGTTTTAAACCAGAAAAAAGAAAAGATTTTCTACTGTTTGAGATCTTGATTTCAAAATTAAAAGAAAGATATTAGATAGGATAGATAAAAGAAAAGGAAAAAATAATTGGGCACCAGAGTCTCCCTCCACTCTGGAAGTCGGCTGGCTGACTGGTGGGATGGCTGGCATCTCGATGGTGGCTCGACTTGGTGACAGTCAAGGCAAGGGAAGTTTCTGGGGTTCCTTTTGCTGTGTGTCACTGCTCTTTTGCCCTTCAAAAGTGGATGGGCAGCCCAGAGACTTAAACTAAGGGGAAGTAAGGGCAGAGCTTATGGAGCTTGCTCCAGGCAGTAGCTTGGAAGCAGGAGTGGCATCCACTTCCGTAAACAGCTTGCCTCTAGAAATCTTATGAACCTGGAAAAAGGATGAAAGTCACCCAAGTGTTGAGGACTTTCATTCATAGGGTCTCGACAGCACTTAACAAATAGAGACCAGTTGGCCTAGTGTTCGGAAAGTGATGCTCCCAAGCCAAAGGTGGGTGACTCAAATCAGCAGCCCTCGGGCCTGTCTTTGTTTTTGGTGAAACATTCTTCTAGGTCGTATAACCCTGGTGTGTCCACTTGCCGTACTTGTGATCGCTGTGAAGCTGAACACTGTGACACTGACGTGCCAAATACAATAATGGTTACCATGGTGGTCAGTGTTTGGCTCCCTGGTTAAAACAAGCTTGGAAGCAGGAGTGGCATCCACTTCTGTAAATAGCTTGCCTCCGGAAAACCTATGAACCTTGAGAAAGGATGAAAGTCATTCAAGGGTCGAGGACTTTCATTCATAGGGTTGCTATGAGTCACCTACAACTTGATGATACTTAACAACAACAACAACAATCAGTCAATTAAAATTCACAGCAAATGGAGATAGTCTTCAGTGTGATTTTAAAATCTCATCTTTGCAGAATCAGAAAGGATCACAGAGAAGGGTACAACCTTAATAGCAAAAGCCCAGTCCAGGACCATTGGTCATTGGCTCAAGACTGGTTCAGGATCAGCAGTTGCCTGGAAGCTCGTTAGAGATGAAATGTCTCTGGCCTCAGCCCAGATCTACTACATCAAAATCTGAATTTTATAAAGGCCTAAGGGAGATCTGAATGCACACTACAATTTGAGGAATGCAGTTTGAAGGTAAAGATGAGAGCTTTGAGGTCAAGAAAGTTTTTATCCTATTCTAGAAATCCTTCTTGAAGCTTTAAAAAAAATTCTGATAACGGGGTCTCATCAAACTCCAAGGGTTTAGGCACCTGTCTGTACATTTGAAAATGTTCCCGAGGATCTTAATGTGCAGTCAGGTCTGGGAGTATCGTTGACATCATGCCCAAAGACAGAGTGCATTCTGGACTGACTCTGCCTTTCTGCTACCATCTTCCCTGCACAGCCCCTGAACTGAACCCATACTCTGACAAGATGGTCGCTGGCATTATGGAGCTTTCTTTCTCTTTCTTATTGCTGTGGAGTTGGGACCAACACACACCCGACCCTCTAATGGATTTCTGAAGCTAAGAACTGCATGGAGAGAAACTAGTTCTCTTTCTCCTTCAGAAGGAGCTGATAAACTCAAATCTCTAGAGAGGCAGAGCCTTCAAATTAGTGTAGAACAAAATGTTGTGGATCCCGTGTTCAAGTTCACAGTTGCATCTATTGTGCCAACCCAGCTCACTAAGGGTCTCCCTCAACCTCAGTGGCTGTCTACCAAATGTGGCATCTTTCTTAGCAACTGACACCTCTTCATGGTACATCCAAAACAAGCAGCTTGGCCAATATTCTGTTGTGATCCATGTTTTCATTAATTTCCTTTCAATTTAGCAACATTTAGAAGTGCCACTGGAACCTGTTTATCATGGACAATTCACAGACATGAAATCTTGTGGTACGGCTTCGAGTACCACAATACGCAAGCCACCAAAGCGTGCCAAATTGTCAGACAAGCGGTGGTTCACACAGTACCACATAAACAAAACAGGATGGAGCAATGAGGAGAAACTTGTCAGCATCAACATCTGCGTGACTAACATTGAAAACAAAATCACAGAGAAGATGCTACTCAGCACAAAAATGTAACTAAGGGACCCTAAATGCAGGCAGTTCAAATCCAACAGCTGTTCCTTAGTAGAAGGATGGACAGTTTCCTCCCAGGCATTTCACTGCCTCTGAAAACCCACTGGAGGGCCAGCTATGGGTTGGTTCTGACTTGATGGAAAACAACATACTTGAATTACAAAATAAATCTCATTTCCTTGAATAGATGCATTTGTGAATCACATAAAACTCAAGCACATGCTGCAAAAAAGGAAATATTACAATTTGCAAGTGACACTGGGTGAATACGCTGCCTCTTTAAAGTTCTGAAGAGCAAGGATGTCACCTTAAAGATTAAAGTGTACCTGAGTGAATCATGGTATTTTCAGTCACCCTATGTGAATGAATAAGGAAGACTGAAGAAAAAGTGAGGCCTTTGAACTGTGGTGTTACCAAAGAGTAATGAACATCCCAAGAACTGCCAGAGGCATGACTAAATCTGTCTTGGCCAGAATGTCCCTTACAGGTGAGGATGGTGAGACTTTGTCTCATATACTTTGAGTATATTCAGGAGAAACCAATTCCTAGAAAAGGACGTCATGCTTTGAAAAGCTGAGGGTCGGTGAAAGAGAGAAAGACACTTAGTGGGATGTACTGCCACAGTTACTGCCACAGTAAGGTTGAGCACAGCAGAGATTGTGAGGACAGTGCAGGATCGAGCAGGGTTTCCATCTGTGGTACACAGGGCTGCTGTGAGTCAGAGTCAAATAATTGCAACCCAATTTCAACCCAAGACACCTGGCAGCTTTCAGCTATAATCTATTCAGAGGTGGCTAGAGAATGCAAAAAAATTAGTCATTACATAATCAATTAATCAGATGTCCTTGCTTTATCACTTAGAGAAAAGGCAAAATAAAGACACATGTTTAAAAATGGTTTTGCATTCATCCATTACCACTGACAAATAGTAACTCCACGAGGCATAAATTAATATCGTGTAAACTGAAACCTCGCTGTGTTTGGTTCTAGCTTTGGTAAGAAGTAAATGTCAGAGTTTTAAATAACAGCTTAAATAATGACATTTCTCTAACCTGTGGAGTTGCTTCATCTTTGAACAGAATTGGAATAGGTTTAGCAGGGTCTGAGTGCCCATGTCTGTGATATATGTGGGCCCAGAAGAAAGTACATATGAATACTCAATGTCAGCTGTCTGTGAAGGAAAGGATGCCCTTTACCCAGAGCATATGCACCTGAAAACACACAAATTGCCATCCCTAAGTGCTGCCCTGCGTGCACAGCCCTACCTGGTACTGCTGCCCAGTGCAGAGGATGAGATGGTCATACAGCACGATCTCTCCTTGGGTTACCACCACGTGCTTGGCTGCTCGGTTGATGCCGGTCATCCTACCAACCACAACATTAACCCAGGAGCAAAGTGACATCAGTGCATAGTCTTTGTCATTAAAACAGTGGCTGCAAAGAAAGAGGACCTTTCAGTAGTATCTGAGCAGCTGACAGTGAGACTCAATTAGACATCTGGTGCTCTGGGTCTAGCAACCTGGGGATAGGCCTGTGTTCTTGCTCTGGGTTTACCAGGACCAATATGAAGAGGGGTTATTTTGTTCTGAAACAGCCACAAATTGACATCATTTCATTAAAGCAAACTTGGGCCAGTCCACACTGTATGTGAGGTTATCAACATAAAACCTTTTTCTACTTTTATTTCATGGTGGTTGTAAACTTCAGCTGTTGAATTATCATACTGGTCATGAACTGGAAGGAAATGACAAAGAAGAAAGTAGAGGATTCCCAAAGATAGGGGTCAAAATCCTAGAATCTTTCTCACACCACGATACATTAACAGAATTCATATTTGGATTTATGCCAAAAGAACACAGACCATTTTGGTATTTCAAGAAGATACCCATCAGAGAAAAGCTGTTAGTGGCACATACAAACTCTGGAGGCTGCGGGGCTGTGGGGCTTATGGGGCTGCAGCTTTGGGGACTGATTGTCACATGGTTCTGCTGTCCTGTATTTGACTTAAGTTTGAACACTTTGGTTGTCATGTGAGAAAACGAGGTTTGTGTGACTGAGTTTAAAGAGTTTTGATAAGGTTGTTTTCATATATTCTTATGGAAATGGATTTTTAAAGGTCTTGTTCTAAGGCCTTTCATTTAAAGCTATATGACATAATCCTCTTCAAAAGAATCTTACCATAGTTTGCACCCTGCCATCTCTGATGAGATGGAGCTCTGAGTGTTTTGCTCTCTGGTGGCACTTCAGTTTCTTCAAGGCTCAAAAAAGGATAATAAGCCTTCCTGACATGCCTTGATCATTGTAAGAAGTGAACATGAGCATGTGTAAGATGTCTCTTTATTTAAGTTGGATATGTATGTGAAAGACATTACTGTAAATAACAATAATGGTGAGACATAATGCTGTTTACACTACTTGGAGACAAACAATCATTAAATGGTAATAGAAGAATTTTTTGTTCCTTTTTGATCCACTCATGGCATGCTCTTACCACACAAAGAGAATTCTGTAATGGATGCACATCAGACCTATTACAAGACCTGTGAAAGATATGAGCTCGGACTCTGTGTCTTTCCATGAAACACTTAAAAATAGAGATGTTTCTCCTCAATAGGAAAAAAAAAGTTAGAGAGTTGGCTTATCACAGGTTGTTGTTAGGTGTCATCAAGTTGAATACAACTGATAGCAACCCTACACACAAAAGATCTGAATCCTGTTCTAACCTGTGCCATCCTCACAGTTCCTAACACATGCAGGGCATGGGAAGCACATGGCGATCAGTCCCTCAAGCTGCAGCCCCATAGACCCACAGCCTTGCACGAAAAGCCACTGTGGCAGTCACTGCATCAATCCACCTGATTGAAGGTCTTCCTCTCCTTCACTGACTCTCCACCCTTCCTATCATCATGAACCTCTCCAAGAAAAAGCCCTCATGGCAACCTGCCCAAAGTATGTGAGGCGAAGTCTCATCATTCTTGCCTCCAGAGAGCACTCCAGTTGCACCCTCTCTAAGACATATTTGTTCGTTTGGCCATCCATGGGCTATTCGATGCTCTTCTCCAACAACATAGCTCAAAGGTATCAATTCTTCTTTTGTCATCCTTATTCACTGTCCAGCTCTAAGATGCATAGCAAGTGATAGGAAAGACTGTGACTTGAATCAGACGTGCACCTTAATTCTCAAACTGACATCATTACTCCTTGATAATTTGGTGAGGTTCCTAAACTGCAGATTTTCCCAGTGCAATGTGTCTCCTTATTTCCTGACTGATGGTACCAAGCATGTTCATTTTGGATCCAAGAAAGATGAAGTTGTTGACAGCTTCAATCTCTTCTCCATTCATCATGATGTTGCCTATCAGTCCAGTGATAAGAATCTTTATTTTCTTGACACAAGTACAAGATGAAATTATCTTCTGGACATCATTTTGATGATTTTATTGGAAGCATCATTGTTTATTGAAACTTCCTTGATTCCATGCATTTGTAAGGGACTTTTGCTAAACATAGTCTTTAGGTGTTACATAGTCTCTTGTCACATTAGAAATAGTACTGTGGGCTACCCAAAGTGGAGAAAAAGAAATACAATCAGGAGACAGGGGCTGATTTTATGAGGCCTTGGTTGAAGAAGTCTAAGATAATGCTAGTTTTAAAAATAATTTTATGTGGCACCAAGTCAGAACTGACCCATTGTTGACCATCCAGTGAATTTTCAGAGGCAGTAAAACATACAGGAAGAGACTGTCCACCTTTTCCTTTGGAACATCTAGTGGACTCAAGCTGCATGCTTTTGAGTTGGCAACAAAGTTCCTTACCACTAGGTCACCAGAGTTCCCTTTAATCATAATAGGACAACAGAACTGATAACAGAGAGATGTATATTGTTGTTATGAGCCATCGAGTCACCTTCAACCCTATGTACATCAGCTCTGAAAGCTGCTCTCTTCTGCACCATACTTGTTATCTCTGATGGATCTAATCCCATTTCTCCAGTTATTGAATCAATTTATCTCATCCAGGGCCTTCCTCTCCTGCACTGTCCCTCTACCCTTAAAAGCATTATGTCCTTCTCCAAGGACTTGTCCCTCCTGGACATGTGCCCAAAGCATGTGAGATAGAGCTTCAAAATCCTTGCCTCCAGGGAGCAAACTAGATTCACCTTTTCCAGGACAGACCTGTTTGTTCTCCTAGCAGTCCACAGTCTGTTCAACACTCTTCTCCAGCACTACAACTCAAAGGCAGTGATCCTTCTTCTATCATCCTTAATTATTGTCCAGCTCTCTGATGCATAGCAAGTAATTGCAAAGACCATGGCCTGGATCAGGCACATCATAGTCTCCAGACTGACATCAAAATGTGAAGTTCTTTTCAAAGTAGACAAGTGGCATATGGAAACACTGATTTTTCAAGGACTTTTGCTCAAAATATAAAGAGGCACTGAAGGCAGTGGGGCACTTTGACAGGACAGACCTTGGTTTAAAACAACAGCAGATATTAATGTTTCCCCTAAAAATCCACTGAGGGACCCTCGAGTGGACCTGAGTAACATGGACCAATGTGTTTGTCAGTGTAGAACAGCACTCCACAGGGTCTTCACGACTAGTTTTTCAGAAACTGATTGCCAGAACTTGCTTCGCAGGCATACCAAGTGAACTCAGCCAAAGACACCAGCTTGTTGTGCCACTCAGATTCCAGTTTTTTCCCTGTGCTGAGCAATAATTTTAGCCCTTTCTTAATTGGCCCACAATGAAGGTAACTGGCCTGAGATTTCTCAACACTGGAGACTATAAACATTAGTTCTTGACAGTAATTGCCTGTTGTTGTTGTAGTTATGTGCCGTCGAGTCGTTTGCGACTCATAGCGACCCTATGTACAACAGTCCTAAACCCTGCTCTATCCTGTGCCAATCTCATTGCCTCCGACATACCCATCCCGATTACCCCAGTCACTGAATCAATTCACCTCATAGAGGGTCTTCCCCTCCTGCGCTGTCCCTCCACTCTGCCCAGCAT
>NW_006399922.1:2715523-2723102 GCF_000299155.1 Elephantulus edwardii | reverse complement strand
GGCCAATCCTTCTTCCTAGTCTGTCTTAATCTGAATGTTCAGATTTAGAGGAGTATATGACAGACAGTACAATTTAATGTCTCAGTATGAATCACCCCACTAGAGCTCCCTATTAAATCTTCTCTCATTGCTGTCAAGTTGGAACCAACTCAAAGTTGGCCTTCCAGTGAATTTTTGGAGGCTCTAACTTTTTCCTAGTGTATAGTGGATTCAAATTTTCCACCTTTGGGTTGGCACGGCAACAACTCCTTACTCACTGGGCCACAAGAACTGCTTCTTTATTAAATAAATATGGTGAAAATATCCAACTTGAACATACACCTTTCCTGTTTTTTCCTAAAGTACACCTAACATAGGAGCTCTTATGGCCTCATGGCAAGAAGGTGTGCTGCAATCTCAAAGGTGCTTGGTTCAAGTTCACTAACTGATCTGCTGGAGAAGATGGACAATCTCCTTCTGTGCAACTAACTGCCTTTGAAAACTCACCAGAGGGTCAGCTATGGGTCAGTGCTGACTTGACAGTACACAACAAAAACAACAACATCTAGCATGAAGATTGTCAGAAACTTTGATCAAGCTGGTAAAGACATTTGTCAGTAAAGCCAGCATCCCCATCTATCAAGCCAGGAAGTGAGAGAAAAGATGTACACCTGTGGACACTCTAGCATTGACCAGAAATAATTTTAACAACAAAACCCAGCAAGGTTGCATTATCAAACACATTTCTCAATTTAAAAGCAAAACAAAAAAACAACTAAAGAGAAGAGAAATTCAATCCTTTGCCAAGACTTTTACTAGTAAGTGTAGTTTGTTAATCTATCTTCACTTGGCTCAAAAGCCATCATGAAATTTCATGATGATTTCCTTCAAAAGAAACCAAAATTTATATTCTGATACAATAATTAGGTAAAAATGAGTCTGATTTTGTTGGCAAGAAGCTATGGGTTTTTTTTCTCTTGCTGTTTGAAAGACAGCAAGTCTTTTTCAGAGAAAGGAGGATACTCTATTTATGGATTTTGAAATAGAAGGAATACTTCACTTCCTTCTGTTTGGAAATATTGGGTCATTGTTTCAAGAGGAAGAGAGCCCAATATTTCTCAGTCTTATGCTTATTACTGTAAATTAAAAGGAATGGAAGCTGTGTTCTAACAAATTGTTATTTTCTTCAGCAGATGTTGTGAGCAAATGATTCTACTTCGATGAAAACAAGAAAGCCTTTCAAGTCAGACCCTGATTACAAGAGGCCTGTGGTGGGGGTAAGATCCTAGAGGGCCAGTCCTTCAATTCCAGTGCTGTGACCTTTTGGGAAGTTGTCTGGTCATATATAAATATTCCCAAGACCTACTGCCTCAAAGGGTCACTCATATCTAAGTCCAACGTGTAGCTCAGTCAATAGAACCATCCTAGTCATTTGGAACAAGGCAGGTCCTAATAAAAACCTATTTTATGTATTAATTCCTTATAAGCCTCAACCATTGCCTTGTTAATGGGTTATGATTGAATCTGGATAATAGCAGAATGTCAGCAGAAAAGCCCCTTGCATCCCCTTTATGATAGGAAAACTAATGTTTAGCCTAAACAGCTACATATGAAATAGGAAATTTAACCTTCAGAATGAAAAGCAAACAGGATTCATACTCGCTTGCTAAAAACCTTCTTTGTTCAGCAGCCAGAAGGTTCTTTCCTGGAAGTCCATGAGTTGAAATCAAGGTAAGATTATTAAACTTCAGGTGTGGGCTGAAAAGAAAGAAAAATAGGAAAGAGAGGTCATACACTACACAGGGTAAATTTATTGTACTTCTATTTAGCCTTAATTTATGTTTTACCAAAACAGATGACTTTTCATTTGCACCCAGCAACTCTTTTGCACAAGCCATCAAAAAGGACCAGCCACTGAACAGAGAGAAGGAAGACACCCTTTGAGCAGAAACTTCCAGAAGATATACACAGTGTAACAGCATACACAGTTTAATTATTTTTGTTTCTCAAAGTGAAACAAAGAGAAAAACACTAAACTGGGGAGGAACAAGGTAAATTTAGAGTAAATGAATGAAACTTTGAACTTACAAAATGTAAAGCAAATGCTGGGAATCATGACACCACTGAGACTTGTTGAGGGGCCACAGCCAAGAACTTTGCTTAGATTATGATTTCATTTAGTCCTGGAAGTATTATTATTGTCTCCATTATATGACTTTTCAAAGACTTTGCAGCCAGAAAGGCTGTAGGCAGGGTTTGAAATCTCTGGCTCTACCTTGGAGTGAATTATGCCCCCCATTAGAATATGTGCCAAAGTGCCTAGACCATGATTCTCAGTGTAACGACATCTCATGTGTCTTAAATCCCAGCCTCCGTGATGTTATCAAGGCAGGATTAGAGGAAGTCGTGAAGTGATGTAATCCCTCCATGATGTGATCGACCAATCAGCTCTAAAGGGTGTGAGATGCAAAACCCTGTTTAAGTGTTGGTGCTGAGAGCAGAGATATAGAGGTGCTCCCCTGGTGTGCGGCCTGCATCACCTTTTATCTTAAAAAGATAAACAAACTTATAAAAACTTCTTTGCCATAGGGTCAGAGCCTGCTCATAGCTGATCCTCCAGTGACTTCCCAAGGCCATAAACTGAGAATGCCTTTCTCTTCTTTGAGGGGCAATTGGTGGAAATGAACCACCAGAGGGCCAGAGAAGTGTCATCTTTGGATTGGCAGCACAACTCCCCATGGACTATGCCAAAGATGAAAGGAAAGAGAAGTGAGTAGAGGAGGGACCACAGTACAACCAAGAAAGAAGAATCAGGAGAGGAGCACATCCTTTGGACCCCAGGTTCTTTCTTTTTTAAATAATTTTTTAAAAATTAATTTTAATGAAAATTTACAGAGACTTTGGATTTCTATTCATTTATTGTTGCACTTTTCTCCCTGCCCTCCCCAGTACACTCTTCTCTTTGAAAAGTAAAAGAAAAATTCTTTCATTGTTTTATAATCAAAGGACCCCAGGTTCTTATACTTCTAGAACCAAGAGATGGAACCTTCCACTAGCACTAGCACTCTGAATTTGGACTTCTTCCATCCTAAAAGACAAAAGAACAAGTTTCTGTTTGTCAAGGCACGCATTTGTTATAGGTGCTAAAGCAAGTGCCTACATTTTACTGTGTCACTGCCCTGTCCTGTGGACCTTAAATCATGGAAAGGAACCAAATTATCATATAATTCTAATAATTTCACATTAGTTTTATTATTTCAGACACATACCATTATTAAAATTAGGATGCCAGAGCATCATTTAGCTGAATTTGTAGAGGATTTAAAAAAAAATTCAACAACATGGATAAATTTAATAAAATTTATGGTGAGTGGGAAAAAGGCAGATGGAAAAAATTGTGTAATATATAATTATTTGACATTATAGAACAATCAGAAGCAAACTTTGATGATAGAGCTTAGATAATGGTTTGTTTTTAAAATTTTCTATTCAGAAAAGGAATGTCAGGGATGTGTTCGTTCTCTATACCTTTTCAATCTGTATGCAGAACAAAAGGCTGGACTTTATGAGGAGAAATGTGGCGTAAGTATTGAAGGAAGACTCATTAAAATAATGCATTATACAGATGACATAATCTTACTTGCTGAAACTGAAGAGGAGCTGAAGCATTTGCTGCAGAGGGTCAAGAACTTGATTTTGCAATATGGGTTGAAGTTCAACGTTGAGAAAGTGAAGATTCTCACCACAGGGCCAACTGGCAGCATCATGATGGATGGAGGAGATTGAGACTCTATCTCACATACTTTGGGTATGTAGCCAGGAGGGACCAGTCTTTAGAAAAGGATAACATGCTTTGAAGGATCAAAGGACAGCACAGGAAAGAAAAATGCCAATGAGATGGATTGACACAATAACTTGGGTAATGAGAATATGTGTGTCAGAGACCATGAGATTGGCTCAGGATAGAACAGAGTTATTATGAATAGGGTCATTATGAATTGTAGTGGACTCAATGACACTTAACAATAACATGTTTGCATGTTGTCACGTGTTCTTGAGTTGCCTGCCACACTATGTAAATAGCTCTGAACTCTGCCCTATCCTGAGCCAATCTCATTATCTCTGACAGATCTAATCCTATTTTTCCAGTCACTGAGTCAATCCATCTCATCCTGGGTGTTCCTCACCTGTGCTGTTCCTCCACTCTTCCAAGCATAATGTCCTTCTCCAAAAACTTGTCCCTCCTGGCCATGTTCCCAAAGTACGTGAGATATAGCTTCAAAAATCCTTGCCTCCAGGAAAAAGCTTGGTCTCACCCTCTCCAGGACAGGATTATTCTTCTGGAAGTCCACAGTACGTTCAACAGTCTTCTTAAGTACCACAACTCAAAGGCATTGATTCTTCTTCTATCATCTTTAGTCATCGTCCAGCTTTCTGAAGCATAGCAAGTAATTGTAAATACCAGACAATTTTAGTCTCCATACTGACATTGTTGCTCTTCAGTACTCTAGAGAGGTCCATGATGGGAGTCTTTCCCAATGCAATTGGTCTTTGCTAACTGCTAGTGTCCAGAGTATTCACTGTGGAACCAAACAAGCTGAAGTTGTTAACAATCTCAATCACTTCTCCATCTATTATTGATGCTACCAGATTAGGCTGGGTCAATGAAAAGTGTGGCATCAGGATTGAAGGTAGACCTACCAACAATCTGCGTTATGCAGATGACACAGCCCTGATTGCTGAAACTGAGGAGGACCTGAAGTGCTTGCTGCAGAAGGTCAAGGACTGCAGCCTTCAATATAGATTGAAGCTCAACATAAAAAACAAAAGATTCTCAGCACTGAGCCAATTGGCAGCATCATGATAGATGGTGAAGAGATTGAGACTGCTGACAGCTTCAGTTTGCTTGGCCCTACAATCAACACTCTTGGTACTAGCAGCCAGAAAATTAAAAGATGAATTGCACTGGGAAAGTCTGCTGTCAGAGACTTCTCCAAAGTACTGAAGAGCAACTATGTCAGGAGACTTAGTCTGGAGACTAATAACTTCCTATGCATCAGAGAACTGGAAAATGAATAGGGATGATAGAAGGAGAGTTGATGCCTTTGAGCTATGGTGTTGGAGAAGAGTATTGCATATACTATGGACTGCTAGGAGAACAAATAAGTTCGTCCTGGAGAGGGTGAAGCCAGGCTGCTCCTTGGAGGCAAGGATTCTGAAGCTTCGTCTGGCATACTATGGACATGTTGCAAGGCGGGATCACTCCTTGGAGAGGAACGTCATCCTTGGAAGGGTGGAGGGACAGCACAGGAGAGGAAGACATTTGATGAGATGGATTGATTCCGTCACTGCAGTAACGGAGATAGGTGTGTCGGAGAAAATAAGATTGGCAAGGAATAAAGCAGGGATTTTTTTAATTAATTTTTTTATTATTAATTTCAATGAAAATTTACAGAGACTTTGGATTTCCATTCATTCATTGTTGCACTTTTCTTTTCTCCCCTCCAAACCCTTAACCCCCATTACACTCCCCTCTTGGAAAAGTAAAAGAAAATTCTTTCATTGTTTTACAATATCTCCCCTCCAGGTCCACTGCACTATGCAGCCTTCTCCCTAGACTCCCGTCACGACAAAAATACCTAATCACATATCCCTTTTAAACAGTTTTCTCCCTCATTTGTTTCAGTGCAGTGCACATTATTTATCCCATCTTTCTCAGTCTCCTGCCAACCCCAATGTCAGTCCTGTTTTATAACAGTGGCACCATGCAGTATTGGTCCTTTTGTGACTGAGATATTTCACTCGGTATAATGTCCTCCAGGGTCACCCATTTTGAACAATATTGCATGAGTTCCTTGTTTTTCAATGCAATGTAGTATTCCATTGTGTGAATATACCACAGTTTCTCTATCCATTCGTTTGTTGATGGGCACTTAGGTTGTTTCCAACTCCTTGCTATTGTGAACAAATCCACGATAAACATGGGTGTGCATATACCTGTTTGGATGTCAGTTATGGTCTCTTTGGGGTATATTCCCAGTAGTGGAATTGCTGGGTCAAATGGTATCTGAGAAAGCACCATACTGCCCTTCCACAGTGGTTGCACCATTTTACACTCCCACCAACAGTGAATAAGGGTTCCTGTTTCTCCACAACCTCGCCAGCATTTGTTGTTTGCTGTTCTGTTAAATTTTGCTATTCTGATTGGGGTGAGAAGATATCTCATAGTTGTTTTGATTTGCATCTCTCTCAGAGCTAGGGATTTTGAACATTTCTTCATGTGCTTGTTGACCATCTGAATGTCTTCTATGGTGAAGTGTCTGTTCATATCCTGTGCCAATTTTTCAATTTTATTATTTATCTTTATCTTGTTGTGGTGCTCAAGTATTTTATAAATTCTAGATATAAGTCCCTTATCTGACATGTCATTACCAAATATTTTTCCCAGTCTGTGGCTTCCCTTTTTACCTTGTTGGAGAAGTTTTTGGATGTACATAGGGACTTGATTCTTAGAAAGTCCCATTCATCTACTTTGTCTTCTCCTGACTGTAGGTTTTTCAGGATACTTGGAAGACTGTTTACGTTGTGGATTAGAAGTACTAGAATTCTTCTAAGTTTTCCTTTAATGAAGTTTATAGTCCTTGGTTTTAGTCCTAGGTCCATGATCTACTTTGATTGTTTTTTGTATATGGAGTGAGGTGTGGATCTTGCTTGAGTCTTTTGCAAATACTTTTCCAATTTTGACAACACCATTTGTTAAAAAGGCTGTCATTTCCCCACTTAACCAATTTCATCTCCTTGTCAAATATAAGTTGACTATAGATAGATGGGTTGATTTCTGGGTTATCAATTTTATTCCATTGATCTATTTGTCTATCATTGTACCAGTACCACACTGTCTTAACCACCACAGCAGTGTAGTAGGATTTAAAATCAGGGAATGAGATGCCTCCTACCTTTCTTCTATTTTTAAGGAGTGCTTTGCTTATTCGGGGAATCTTTGCATTCCAAATGAAACTGGAGATTGCCTTTTCCATCTTTTTTGAAGAATGGAATTGGTATTTGTATTGGGATTGCATTCAACGTGTAAATTGCCTTTGGTAGTATTGCCATTTTCACAATATTGAGTCTTCCTATCCATGAGCAAGGGATATTCTTCCACTTCTCCGGGTCTCTTTTTGTTTCTTGTAGTGATGTTTTGCAATTTTCTTTGAATCGACCCTTTGTGCTTCTGGTTAGATTTACTCCCAAGTATTTAATCTTGTGATTAGCTATTGTGAATGGTTTTGTTTTTCTTAGCTCCAGCTCTGTATTCTCTTTGTCACTGTAGAGAAATTATTTTTGTATGTTGATCTTGTATCCTGATACTTTGCTGACTTGATCTATTGTGTCCAATAGTTTTCTTGCTGAGTCTTTAGGGTTTTCTAGGTATACTATCATATCATCTGCATAGAGAGATAATTTTACCTCCTCTTTGCCAGTGTAGATATGTCTTATTTCCTTCTCTTGTCTTATTGCTATCTCCAAGACTTCCAATGCAATACTGAATAAGAGTGGGCATCCTTGCCTAGTTCCTGTTCTTAAAGGGAATGCCTTTAAC
>NW_006399922.1:2711881-2714381 GCF_000299155.1 Elephantulus edwardii | reverse complement strand
CCACAACCTCGCCAGCATTTGTTGCTTGCTGTTCTGTTAAATTTTGCTATTTTGACTGGGGTGAAATGATATCTCATAGTTGTTTTATCCATAAATACTTTTGACTACATCAAAGAAATTCTCGTCTAATCCTATTTTGTTGAGTGTTTTAATCAGGAAAGTGTTTTGGATTTTATCAAAGGCCTTTTCTGCATCAATTGATAGGATCATGTTCTTGTTCTTGTTCTTTTCTTTGTTAATTTGATCAATCAATTAATTGTTTACTTATGTTGAATCATCCTTGCCTACCTGTTATGAATCCCACTTGGACATAGTGAATTATTTCTTTGATGTATCATTGGATTCTATTGGCTGGTATTTTACTCAGGATTTTTGAATCTATTTTCATATGAGATATTGGCCTATAGTTTTCTATTTTGGTAGTGTTCTTTCCTGGCTTTGGTATCAAGGATATGTTTGCTTCATAGAATGAGTTTGAGAGAATTACTTCTTCTATTTTCTGAAATAGTTTATTTAGAATTGGTAAGAGTTCTTCTATGAATGTTTGATAAAATTCACTTGAGCTTTTTTTTTGGTTGGAAGTTGTTTTATTACCTTTTCCATTTCTTCTTTTGTAATGGGTCTGTTCAGATGTTCAGGTTTGGTTTGTGTCAGTTTAGGCAGGTTGTGCATTTCTAAGTATTTGTCCATTTCCTCTAGGTTTTCATATTTGTTTGAGTATAGTTTTTCATAATACACTAATGTTAGCTTTTTCATTTTAGTTGGTTCTGTAGTTATGTTGCCTGACTCATCTCTTCTTTAGATTATTTGTCTCTTCTCCTTATTTTCTTTTGTGAATTTTGCTCATGGTTTGATGATTTTATTGATCTTTTCAAAGAATCAACTCCTAGTTTCATTGATAGTTTTAACTGTTTTTCAGTTTTTATGTCATTCATCTCTGCTCTAACTTTTATAATTTCATGTATTTTAGAGGGTGTTGGGTTTTCTTGCTGTTCTTTTTCAATTTGTTGGAGATGTTGGGTTAGAGAATCAGTGGTCAGTTTTTCCTTGCCTTTTGATGTGTTTGCTTATTGCTATAAATTGACCTCTGATTACTGCTTTGGCTGTTTCCCAGAAGTTTTTGGTAGGTGGTGTTTTCATTGTTATTTGTTTCAAGAAACTTTCTAATTTCATTTTTTTATTTCTTTTTGTACCCAGTCATGTTCAAGCAAGGTGTTGTTCAGCTTCGAATGTATGGGTTTTTTGTTCTCTTTTATCTTCTTCTTGTTAATTTCTAATTTTGTAGCATTATGGTGTGAAAAGATTCTTTGTATTATTTCCATGTTTTTTTAATGTATTGATGCTTGACTTGTGACCTAAAATGTGATCTATTCTGGAGAATGTTCCATGCACATTGGAGAAGAAGGTATACTGTGCTTTTTTGGGGTGCATTGTTGTTGTTGTTAAGTGCCGTCGAGTCACAGGCTACTCACAGCAACCCTATGAAGGAAAATCCTCAATGCTTGGGTGTCTTTCATCCTCTCTCCAGGTTTATAGGGTTTCCGGAGGCAAGCTATTACGGAAGTGGATGCCTCTCCTCCTTCAAAGCTTGTTTTAATCGGGGAGCTCCACCCCACTCTCTCTCCTCATTGAGTAACCAACCATTAACGCATTTGACAAAGCAGTGTCACAGTCAGTGTTCAGCCTCACAGCAACCACAAGTTACCGCTATACGGCAAATGTACACCAGGGCTATACGACCTAGAGGAATGTCTGAAAGACATTGAAAAACTGGCCCGTGTCTTACCAGCCTGGCACACCCAACGGCTGGCAAACTCCTTACCCCAGAGCCCCAGTTCATTGGCAAGTCTGCTCTTCCAACCCCAACGTGGGGCCAAAAGAACACCACAAGTGCCTGGAGCCCTCAAACCTGCTGCATCTCAAGAAGCTTGGGGTGCATTAACCTTTAGACATCTATGAGGTCAAGTTGGTTTATTGTGTGGTTTAATTCTTGAGTATCTTTGTTGAGTTTCTTTCTGGTAATTCTGTCTTTTCTTGAGAGGGGTGTATTGATGTCTCCAAGTCCCATACTAGTGTCCTCTATTTCCTTTTCCAGTTTTGTTAATGTTTGTTTTATGTATTTTGCAGGTCTTTCATTTGGTGCATAGATATTTATCATTGTTACGTCTTCTTGTTCTATTGACCCTTTCAGCATTATGTAGTGGCCTTCCTTATCTTTTGTGACGGTTTTTACATTGATATTTATATTGTTGTTGTTGTTATGTGCCGTCAAGTCGCTTGCGACTCATAGCAACCCTATGTACAACAGCCCTATACTCTGCTCTGTCATCCCGATTATCCCAGTCACTGAATCAATCCACGTCATAGAAGGCCTTCCCTTCCTGCGCCATCCCTCCACCCTAGCAAGCATGATGTCCTTCTCCAAGGACTGGTCTCTCCTCACAACATGTCCAAAGTATGTTAGACAGAGCCTCAGAATCCTTGCCTCTAAGGAGCCACC
>NW_006399922.1:2710550-2711571 GCF_000299155.1 Elephantulus edwardii | reverse complement strand
TGCATAGTCAATGAAACACAGATAGACATTCCTCTGGTATTCTCTGCTTTCAACTAAGATCCATCTAACATCAGCTACAATATCCCTAGTACCATCAGAGACTAATATTGCTTCTCCTGCATTTTTTCTGGTTGCCATTTGCTTGGTATCTTTTCCCCAACCCTTTTATTTTTAGTCTTTCTTTATCTCCATTTTTCAGGTGTGTCTCTTGTAGACAACATATTGATTGATTTGGGGTTTTTTTTTATCCAATCGGCTACTCTTTTTCTCTTCTTGGTGCATTTAAACCATTCACGTTCAGTGTGATTATTGAGAGGCAAGGTTTTATTGCTATCATTGTGTCGAGGTCTTTTTGGTGTTGTTGCTAATTACTTTGAAACATGCTGCTTTCTGTGGTACGGATAAAGCAGGTTTTAGGGCTGTTGTACATAGGGTCGTTGAGTTGCTGGTGACTCAATGGTACACAACAACAACAATAATAATAAAAAGTCAGCCCAGTGGTGAGAATCTTTGTCTTCTTGATGTTGAGCTTCAATGCATATTGAAGACTACAGTCCTTGACCTTCTGCAGCAAACACTTCATGTCCTCTTCAGTTTCAGCAAGCAAGGTTGTGTAATCTGCATAATGCAGGTTGTTGATTAATCTTTGTCTAAGCTTGGTGCCACGTTTCACCTTATAAAGTCCAGCCTCCACAGTGATCTGTTCTACAAATAGATTGAAACGGTATAGAGCTAGAAAGCATCCTTGACACATATCTTTCTTGATCCTGAACCATGCAGTGTTTCCCCTCTCTGTTCTGATTATACTACTTCCTAGGCCAAGTATAGGTTTTGTATGAGCACAATTAAGTGTTCTAGCATTCCCATTCTTCTCAAGGTTAGCCCCAATTTATCATGATCCACACAGTCAAACCCCTTTGCATAGTACATGAAACACAGATAGACATTGCTCTGGTACTATCTCCTTTTGTCCAAGATCCACCTAACATTGGCTATGATCTCCCTAGTGCCATGGCCTCTT
>NW_006399922.1:2685973-2709310 GCF_000299155.1 Elephantulus edwardii | reverse complement strand
GACACAGAAGAATTTCATGAAACAACATATGAGCAAGAGCCTATGGTGATGAAGGAAGAAATTCAAGCTGTTATGAAGGAAATAGAAAAAAATAAGGCCCCAAGAATAGATGGTATACCAACTGACATATTTCAGCTAACAGATGCTGTCCTGCATGTGCTCACCAAGTTGTGCCATGAAATCTGGAGAACAACCACTTGGCCAACTGACCAGAAGAGATCTATGTTTCTTCCCATCACAAAGAAGGGTGACCTAACAGAATGTGGAAACTACAGAACAATATCATTACTTTCACATGCAAGCAAGATTCTGCTGAAGATTATTCAAAAACGACTGGAACAACAAACACATAAGCAGAGAGCTGCCAGAAGTCCAGGCTGGGTTTAGGAGGGGCTGTGGTACTAGGGATATTGTAGCTAATGTTAGATGGATCTTGGCTGAAAGCAAGGAATACAAGAGGAATGTACATCTGTGTTTCATTGACTATTCAATGCTGTTTAACTATGTGGATCATAACAAACTGTGGCTGACTCTGAGAAGAATGGGAATCCCAGAACACTTGGTCGTGCTAATGAGAAACCTATACTTGGACCAAGAGAAGTTCAGAACAGAGCAAGGAAACACTGCATGATTCAACATTTGGAAGGGTGTATGCCAGGATGTGTCCTGTCTCCATACCTTTTCAGCCTATATGCAGAACAGATTATCCGGGAGGCTGGGCTCTATGAGGAGAAATGCGGCATCAGGATCGGTGGAAGATCTATCAACATTCTGCATTATGTAGATGGCACATTCTGCTTGCTGAAACTGAGGAGGACCTGAAGCACCTGCTGCAGTTTCAAGGACTGGAGCCTCCAGTATGGATTGAGGCTCAATGTCATGAAGACAAAGATTCTCACCACTGGGTCAATTGGCAACATCAGGAGGGATGGTGAAGAGATTGAGATTGTTCACAACTTTAGTTTGCTTGGCTCCACAATCAATACTCTCAGCATCAGTAGCCAGGAAGTGAAAAGATGTATTGCCATGGGAAAGTCTGCTGTTAGGAACCTCTCCAAAGTACTGAAGAGCAATGGTGTCTCTCTGGAGACTAAGGTGCATCTGATACAGGCCATGGTCTTTGCAATCACTTATTATGCATCAGAGTGTTGGACAATGACTAGGGAGGATAGAAGGAGAATTGATGCCTTTGAGCTGTGGTGCTGGAGAAGAACATTGAAGGTACCATGGACTGCCAGAAAAACAAACAGATTCACTCTGCAATGGGTTAAACCGGATGGCTCCTTGGAGGCAAAGGTTCTGAGGCTCCGTCTAACATACTTTGGACATATTGTAAGGATGGACTGATCCTTGGAGAGGGACAACATGCTTGGGAGGGTGGAGGGACAGCGCAGGAGGGGAAGGCCTTCTATGAGGTGGATTGATTCAGTGACTTGGGTAATCGGGATGGGTGTATTTGAGACAGTGCGATCGGCACAGAACAGAGCAGAGTATAGGGCTGTTGTACATAGGGTCACTATGAGTTGCAAGCGACTTGATGGCACATAACAACAACAACAACAACAATATCATTACTTTCTGTGTCATAAGATCATTCCCACACACTGTGCTATGCGGGTTATTACTTGGTCTTTTAAAATCCCCAGTGAATCTTTCCTTATTTGTTCACCCTCACCCTTTGCCCACCAAACTCTGTCATCCCAATGATTTTCCTCTCTTTTCTTCTCCTTTTGGACTTTGATGCACATATTACTAGGTATCCTATTTTTACAATGATGATCTTGGGCAGTATTTGTCCTTATAAGACTGAGTTTGTTCACTCAGCATTATCTGAGTTAGTTCACTCAGAATGCTTTCTAATCTCTCCCATTTTACGTAGTAATTTACAAAATAATTTCTCCTTAGTTCTGCAAAGTATTTCATTGTGTGAAAGTACCACAATTTCTCAATTCAGTCATTTGTTGACCACTTGGATAGTTTTCCTTTTCTTGCTATTGTGAATAACGCTCCTATAAACACTGGTGTGAAAATCTTTGTTTGTATATCAGTTCTATTCGCCTTGGAGTATATTCTTAGCAGTGGAATAGCTGGGTCATGTGAAACTTCTATGTTCTGTTTTGTTTTGGGTTTGCTTTGTTTTGTGGTTTTTTTGTTTGTTTGTTTTTTTCAGAGACATCAAACTGTTTGTGTTTGTACCATTGTTTAATCCCACCAGCAGTGTATGAGAGTTTCAATCCATATTCTATCCAAAATTTATTGCTTGCTGGCCTGTCAAACTTTTCCATTGCTACTGGGGTATTTCATTATGATTTTGATTTGCGTCTCTCTTACTGTCAGTGATTTTGATGAATGATTTCTTCATGTTTTTGTTGGCCATCCAAATGGCCAACATTCAACAACAAATGTTTGTTAAAAGTTTTTCCATGTCTTTTGCTCATTTTGTAATTGGGTAACCAATCCTTTTTTTTGTTGTTGTTGTGGATTTTGTATACTTTCCTGTTGTATTTTGTATACTTTCATTATGAGACCCTTGATTGAGATGTTATTGCCAAATGTTTTTTCCACAGTAAGTAGGTTTCCTTCTCACCCTATTGGAAAGAGTTTTTGATACACACAGATACTTAATCTCTAGAAGGTCCCATTCGACGATGGTATCCTCTCCTGGTTGTGCATATCTGGCTGTGTTTACCAGTCTATTTATAACATAGGCTAAGCCTTCTGAATTTGGTCCTACTTTGTCTCTTATTATTTTTATGGTCTCGGATCCACCTTGAGTTGATTTTTTGTGTATGGTGAGAGATGTCAATTTTCTTCAGCTTTCTGTAAGCAGATGTCCAGTTTTGCCAGCATCATTTGTTGAACAGGTTGTCATTTCCCCATTTGGTAAGTTTAATTCCTTGTTAAATACCATTTGACACTAGGTAGATGGGTTAATTTCTGGGTTCTCAATTCTATTCTGTTGGTCACTGTTTTGGTTATTTCGGTTATGGAGCAGTTTTTGAGATCAGGGAATGCTATGCCTCCTAGTTCATTTCTGTTTTTCAGAAATGCTTGCTCATTTATGATTTCTTTCCTCTCCAAGTAAAACTGACAATTGCCTTTTCTAAATCGTTGAAAAATGGGTTTGGTGTCTGTCTTGGGATTACAGTAAGCATGCAGATTGGTTTTAGTAGGATGGTCATTTTCATTATGTTGAATCTTCCTATCCATGAACAGGGAATAGTTTTCCATTTAGTTAGGTTTCTTATTGCTGCTTGTAGTAGTGTTTTGTAGTTTTTCTTCTAAAGGTTTTTTGTGTCTTTAATAAGGGTTATTCCCAAGAATATAAATTTGTGTTTGGCTACTGTAAATGGTATTGTTTTCTTAGATTCATTTTCTGTGTTTATTTTAAGAGCAACATTGCCTAACATTTGTACCAGAAATTCTAATGGTCAATGCACTTTAACTGGCTTAACAAAGAGACTAATTTTGTACTAGAGGCAGGATTAAGTTTTTGTATCCTTGTTTTATACATAAGAAAATCAAGGTGGGAATAGGAACTTGTCATGAGGCTCGTAATTAGCAGGACTAGAAATGTAATCCATGTTTTCCCACTTCCAGTGTGAGTGCCCTGTCTCACCACTGCTTTCCTTAACCACTGAGAAGCACACCCAGTACACCTGAATGGAGACTTCTAAAGCAATTACTCACTTAAGACTCATTTGTGTCTTCCATTAAGTACTTGAAATGTCCCAATTTCAAATATGTCATCTGCTTAGAGTCAAGAGTGTGTCAGAGTGATGAACCCTGATCTTTTCCTAGGGCTCAGGTCTACAGGAGAGACTTTCCCCCCTTGCAACTTTATTCTCAGTACACACTCTCCTTAAATACAACCTGCAAAAAAGGAAGCCTTTACCAAGTTGAAGGAAAACACCTGCTGTCCTTTCCCATGAGTAGGTTGGAAATTTTCCAAGTACGGAAATGCTATCAATTTACTGACAATCTGCTAAGTACTATTAAAAGCAGGAGACTGGTCCATGGTGCAATAAACCCAACTGCACTTGACATTTCAAAATAGCTAAATATTATGAAAGGTTGTGTTTTAGTCTCCAAGGATATGTGTCTTTAAGAATAAACTTATTTGATACAAAAAATTCCAAGCACACTTTATCCTCTAGTAATAAAAATTAAAAATTTAAATATGTTCAAATAAAACAAAGGTTATAATTAATCCCAGCTACTTAATGGCTTCAAGTTTGCAGATTCAGACCTTTGATTTAATGTCATTAAAAAATAAGAACAAAAAAATAATGATGATGCTCTGGTAGCACCATCATTGAAGTGCTTGTTCACCAACAGGTTGGTAGCTCACATTCACGAGTTGTTCTGTTCCATGACAGACAAGGTGGCTGTCTGTTTCTGTATAAGATTCATGACCTTGGAAATTGCTTATTCTGCTGTCCTACAGGGTTACAATGAGTTGGAATATGATTGATGGCAACAGGTTTTGTGTTGGTAACAATATATGTTTGTATTTCCATATAGTTGGAATTTATCTTGGTTTTGGATCAATCTCACTTCAATCCTATGTCACTGCAATGTGGTTTAAGTTCTACTACTGCTACACAGTCCTATCCATGCCCCTTTGACACTTCTGTGAATAAAAAGCTTTGTTAATAATCCAGATTTTTTACAACACTACTTCACTATAAAACAATCTCTTTTTTGTTGTTGTTAGGTGCCAATGAGTCACCTACAACTCATAAGGACACTATTAACAACAGATCTGAACCTTGCCCTGTCCTGTTCCATTCTCACCATTTCTGATACTGGTCCAGCCCATTGTTACAATCACTGTGTCAGCACATCTTTTTGGAGCTCTTCCTTTCTCTGACCTTCCACCCCTCCCAGTACGATATCCTTTTTGAAGGACTTGCTCTTCTTTCTCAAAGGACTTTGCTCAAAGTATGTGAGATAAATATCTCCATTCTTGCTTCTAAGGAGCACCTTGGTTGCATTTTCCTCAATATGGACTTGTTCTTGTGGCAGTCTGTGGAATGTTTTATATTCTTCTTCAACACTACAACTCAATGGCATCAACTTTTCTGTCATTCTTATTCACTATCTCACCTTCAGATGCATAAGAAGTAATTAAAAAGACCATGGTTTGGATCAGGAACATCTTAGTATTTAAACTAAGCACCTTTAGCACCTTGGAGAGGTCCTTGATAGAATTTTCTCAGTGCTACCAATATGTCTTGGAGAGGTTGCAGCCGGAGGAGTGTTCTTTGGAGACATGAATGATGAGGCTTCACCTCACATAGTTTGGGAATGTTTCTAGGAGGGGCTATTCCTTTAAGAGGGACATGATGTTGGGAAGGGTGGAGAATGGGCAAAGGAGAGGAAGACACTGAACAGGTGGATTGAAACTGACTGCTGCAATGGGCGCTTGTGTGTCAGGAAGTGTGAGGATGGCACAAGATAGAACAGGGTTCAGATCTTCTGTTCATAGGGTTGCTATCAGTCATATTCAACTCAACAGCACCTAACAACAACACCACCAACAACACCAGCTCTTTATTTTATTTTAGTTTAAAAAAATATTTTTATTTCTTGGCTGATGTTATCATGGCTGTTGACTATGGAGCCAAGTAAAATAAAATTATTGAAAAGTTTAGCATTTTTCCATCTATCACAGTGTTGTTTATTGGTCCAAAAGTGAGGATTTTTGTTTTGTTGATGTTGAGATATATATAACCCACTTTGAAAGCTGCAGTCTTTGATCTTGTGTAACTGCAGCAAATGCATCAAATCCTCCTTCCTTTTTGCATGCAAAGTTGTGTCATCTGCATAATCCAGATTGTTGATGAGTTACCCTCAAATTCTGATGCCACATTCTTCTTAAAAGAAGCTGGTTTCTTGAATGATTTTTTTTCAGTATTCAAACTGGATAGATATGCAGAAAGGATGCATATCATTCCTGATTTGAAACCATGAAGTGTTCTAATGTTCTGTTCAGACAACAGATTCTGGATTTTGGTTTAAGTTTCCATGTTGTTATTGTTAGGTGCCATTGAGTCGAGTGTGATTCATAGTGACTCTGTGAACAAAAGATCTTAACACTGTTCTATCTTGCACCATCCTCACACTTCCTGACACACAAAAGCCCATTGCAGCAGTCACCCATCAATCCACCTGGTTGAGGGTCTTCTCCTTTGCCAACCCTCCATCCTTTCCAACATCATGTCCCTCTCCAAGGAATAGCACCTCCTAGCAACATGTTCAAAGTAGGTGAGGTGAAGTCTCATCATTCTTGCCTCCAAAGAGCACTCTGGCTGTGCTCTCTCCAAGACATATCTGGTTTGTTTTCTTGGCTGTCCATGGGATGTTCAGTGCTCTTCTCCAGCATCACACCTCAAAGGTATAAATTCAGCTCTTAGACGCATAGCAAGTAATCATAAAGACTATGGCCTGAATCATACACACCTTAGTCTTCAAACCAACATCACTACTCCTCAAGGATTTGGAAATATCCTTCTCTAACTACAGATTTTCCCAGTGCAATGTGTCTTCTTATTTCCTGACTGCTAGTACCAAGGGTGTTAATTGTGGATCCAAGCAAGATGAAGCCATTGACAGTTTCAAGTTTGCCATGAACATGATTAAATGTTCAGGGATTCTCATTCTTTTCAATGTTAGCCATTTGTTATAATCCATTCAATCAAATGGCTTTCCATAATCAATGAAACATAGATATACATTCTTCTGATATTCTATTTCAGTCAAGATCCACTTAACATCAGCAGTGATATCCCTTGTTCCGTGGTCTCTTCTAAATCCAGCTTGAATTCCTAGCAGTGCCCTGTGGATGTACTACTGCAGCTATTTTTTTTAAATAATCTTCAGCAAGATTTTACTTGTATTTGATATTAATTATATTGTTCAATAATTTCCACATTCTGTTGAATCACTAGTTTTTAAAATGGGAACAAATATAATTATCTGTCAATCACCTGGCCAGGTGGTTTTTTTTCTATTTTATTAAGTAATCTGAATTACCTATTTGCATGGATCAAATGTCTTATGAATTGTCAATGCATCACATTGTATTATTCAGAATTAAGCTACTGTGCAAATAAAACTTTCTAAAAAGTAGTTTTTGGCATACTGATTGAGGGGTCAATTTTTCCACTATTTATATTTTGTCCTAGTTACATTTATTTTGCATTCTTCATTGTGACTATTTTAATTCTTTACCCAATATTCATGCTCGATTTTAGTCTTTCTAGTTCTCTCTACTAAATATCCTCTAATCATTTTCAAGTGAGCATGTCTCCCACATTAAAAAAGTGACTAGCCACCAAGAAAAGACACAATATTTCCTTCCTGCCACTATCAGATGCATGCACAGAGCACACATTTCCTCCACCACATCTCATTCCTCCAGATTCAGAAGAGAGATGCTTCCCTATCATCTCATTTCCTCTTCAAACTACTCTTCTGCATTTCCATAACCTTACATGCATTCTAGTGCTGACATGATGACTCCAATGAGGCACAGTGGCCACTCTGAATGAATGTGTGAAGTACATTCTCAATGTGACTTCAGGTCAAACACGGCTTCTGGACATGTGACAGGCAGAAGGAAGTAAAAAGTAGAAAGGACCTTCTACTAAGCACCTTTCCCAAATGTCTCACATGCCATTTTGTTCACACTGCCAGTATTCCATTTCAGGGCCACATGTAGAATTTAAAAAGGCTGGAAAATGTCCTTTTGCTATGAGGTGCACCGCCTGGGGATATGTTACCAAGGACAAAGTTAAAACGGATGCTAGCGGAAGCAAAAAGTCTTGATTCATGTTGGATGTGGGAAGTCACTAGAAGTCTCTATTCAAGTTGATTCAAGAAGGCAAGTGAAGAGGGATACAGGTAGATATCACTCAGGCACAAACAGACAACAGATGGCTCAAACAGGTTTAACTGAATAAAGGCAATATTTACAGAGATGTGTGCTGGGTAATTGAAAATAGGGGAAAGGGCTATTAAGGGACAAATACTCATGGGATACCATTGCTGAACCAAAATCTAAAAGGGCAAGGGTGGAAGGAAATGGTAAATACTAATTTGAGGACCCCTCAGGAACTACACTCAAACAACATGCTGTCTGAGGTAACCCTATTTTAAGGTTCTTTCTTCTGGCACATTTTTTAACCAATCCATCACCCATCCATTTCTCATTAAGCTCCCTCATCTTCATATTCACCTCACAAAGCGATGTCTTCTACCACCACGATTTTATTTTATCTTATATAAAGTAAACACTACAGCTTTCTTGAGAGATATAAGTCTAATTTCGTAGTGATTGTTGTAGTTGCCAGCAAGTCAATTACAGCTCATGGTGAGCAGACGTGTGCAGGGCAGAATTGCTCCAAAGAGGCTTCAAGGCTATGACTTTTCAGAAGTAGGTTGTCAGGCTTGTCTTCTAAAATGCCTCTGGGCAGGTTTGAACTGTCAACCTTTTGGCTGATAGTCAGGAACTTAATCACTTACTCTATGGAAAACCCAGGATATATCTAAATAAAACTTTACCTAGCCCCATCTCACTCCTCCTTTATCTCAATCAACTATCTAGCTGTCGAGTAAGGAATCTGGAGACAACCTCTGTTCTTATTCTTTTACCTCACCTCCCATCAACAACATACCCAATCAATATCACCTTATTTTCATTCCTTGAATTTCACCCTCTAGTTAGTCTCATGACATGTCCCTTTGCCCACAGTCTTGTCTGGAGAACAGAAACAGGCTCAAGTTAGTATCTTTAGCATAAGCTTCTCTTTTTTAACTATCTTCCTCAGAGTTAACAGAATCCTCCTTTAAATGAAATAAAATCTCAGTAGTTACTGATCTTAAACCCTCATCTTTGCTTACTATGTGTGTAGCAAAAGAGCAGCTAAGACCTTGGGTTTGAAAATGAGATTGTTGCCATCGGATACCTAGCTTTACCTTTTCTAGCTGTTTCACCTTGAGCAAGTTTTGCAACTTCCATGCAAATAAGTTACCTAACCTGTGAAATAGGAATTCTAGAACTCAATTTTAAGTTAAGCAACTTTGGTGGCTTATGGTAAGAAGCTGCATTATAATCCCAAAGGCACACATTTCAAATCCACCAGCTTCTCTGTGGGAGAAGGATGGGCAATCTCCTCCCCCGTATTTACTGCCTATGAAAACCTGCTGGAGGTTAGCTACAGGTCAGTTTCAACTTGATGGTACTCAACAACTACAATTGTAATACAGAGTTGTGAGGATTAAGAGAAATAATGAATTCTGTAAACTGTTGATATGAGACCCTTGTCAGAAATGGTATTGCCAAATGTTTTTTCCCCCAGTCAGTAGGTTTTCTTTTCACTCTGCTAGAAAATAGGTTTTAAAGCACACAGAGATTTAATCTCTAGGTCCAATTCATCAATTTTATCCTCTCCAAATTGAGTAGTTCTCAATGTATTTGGCAGTCTCTTGATACAATAGACTGAACACTGTAAAGAAAGAAATGGAACGCATAAATATTGACATATTGGGTATTAGTGAAATGAGATGGATTGACATGAGACATTTTGAATCCCATGATCATATTATCTATTATGCTCGACATGAAAAGGTGAAAAAAAGGGGTAGCTTTCATAGTTAAAAAGGTCGTTTCTAGATCCATCTTGAATTACAATATTACAAGTGATAGAATAATATGCATACACATACAAGGAAGAAGACCTGTTAATACCCCTATCATTCAAATCTATGTGCCTACAACCAGAGCCAAAGAGGAGGAAATAGATTACTTCTATCAACTGTTGCAGTCAGAAATCGATCAAACATGTAACCAAGATCCTTTAATAATAATGGGTGACTGGAATGCAAAAGTTGGGAATCGGGAAGAAGGATCAGTAGTAAAAAAATATGAGCTTGGTGACAGAAATGAGGATAGAATTCTATACAATCAATTTATTCATAGCAAATACCTTTTATAAGAAACATAAATGCAGACTATACACATGGATTTCATCTGTGGGATTCACAGGAATCAGACTGATTGCATCTGTGGAAGGAACCTTGAAAAAGTTCAATATCAGCAACAAAAACTAGGCTAGGTGCTGATTATGGAACAGCTCATCAACTGCTCATATGCAAGTTCAAATTAAAGTTAAAAAAGGTTACATCATATCCACAAGAATAAAATTTGACCTTGAGTCTATCTCCCATGAATTTAAAAACCAACTCAGGAATAGGATTGAGGCCTTGAACACTAATGAACGAAGACCATATAAACTGTGGGAAGATATCAAGAATATCATCCACAAAGAAGGCAAAAAGTCATTGCTAAGAAGGAAAAAGAAGAAAAGACTAAAATGGATGTCGGAAGAGACTCTGAATATTGCACTAGAGTGCAGAGAAGCCAAAGGAAAGGGAAGAAATCAAGACATTACGTAGCTGAATTAGAAGATTTCAATAGGCTGCTCTGGAAGACAAGGCAAAATATTATAATATAATGTTCAAGGAGCTGGAGTCAGAAAATAAAAATGGCTGAACTTGCTCAGCATTTCTTAAGCTGAAAGAACTAAAGAATAAATTCAAGCCACATGTTGCAAAGCTTAAGGATGCTATGGGCAGAATACTGAATGATTCAAGAAGCATTAAAAGAAGATGGAAGCTCATGACAAGAGTCCAGAGTGAATGAAGGCTGCATAGTGGAATGGACATGGGGGGAGGGATTGTAAAACAATGAAAGAATTTTTCTTTTACTTTTCCAAGAGGATAGTGTACTGGGGGGAGGGTTGTGAGGGGAGAAAAGTGCAACAATGAATTAATGGAAATCCAAAGTCTCTGTAAATTTTCATTGAAATTAATAATAAATTTTAAAAGTTAAAAAAAAGGAAGATGGAAGGAGTATACAAAGTCATTGTACCAAAAAGAACTGGCTGACACAGAAGAATCTCAAGAAACAACATATAAGCAAGAGGCAATGATGATAAAGGAGGAAGTGCAGGATGCTCTGAAAGACTTGGCAGAAAAATAAAGCCCCAAAAATTGATGAATACTAACTGATATATTTCAGCAAACAGATGTGCTCATCAGCTTGTGCCAAGAAATCTGGAGGACAACTACTTGGTCAACTGACTGGAAGAGATCCATATTTATTTTCTTTTTTTTTTTTTATTTTTTTTTCTATATTTTATTAATTTTCATAAACATTTACAGAGATTTTGGGCTTCCACTCATTCATTGTTGCACTATTCTCTCTACCCTCCTCCCAGTTTGTTCTTGTCCAAATGCCACAGTTCTTGTCAAAGCCAGTTCTGATTAATCTTCTTTGTCAGTGTATCCTTTGCCATTCCCTATCACTCCTCCCTGAGAGAGACTTCACCCTGAGTCATAAGGAAAAGGGGACGGCGTATTCTCTTAGCTACTTCCTGCTGAAAAGGGACGCTGTGGGTTTCAGGGTGAAGATCTTCTCTCACTACTCTAAAGGGCCCCTTTGGCAGTAGGAAACACATAGACTATTATGGAGATTGATTTTGGAATTCAGATGCACTCTTATTGATTGTGCTTGGCTGTACATGTTCATATCCTTGAAGATGTATCATGGGGGTGTTGCAACCTAGAAGACACAAATTTGACTAACAAGTTATAAGTACATGAGTCCAAAAATTATGGAAAAGTAAAAGAAAAGATTCTTTCATTGTTTTACAAACATATTTATTTTCATTCTCAAAAAAGTTGACAAAACAGAGTGTGGAAATTCTCAAACAATATCACTAATTTCACACACTAGCAAAATCCTCCTGAAGATTATCAGAAAAGACTTGAATAGTACATTGATGGAAAACTACCAGAAATACAGGCTGGGTTTAAAAGAGGTCGTGGCACTAGGGACATTATTGCCAATGTTAGGTGGATCTTGGCAGAAAGCAGCATGTACCAGAAGAATGTCTAGCTGTGTTTCATTGACTATGCAAAGGCATTTGACTATGTGGATTACAATAAACTGTCACTAACCTTGAGGAAAATTGGAATCTTAAAATACTTGATCATGCTTATACAAAACATATACTTGGACAAAGAAGCAGTCTTCAGAACAGAGCAAGGAAACACTGCATGCGTCAAAATCAGAAAAGGAGTGCGTCAGGGATGCACCCTATGCCCGTACCATTTCAATTTGAATTCTGAACAGATTATTTGGGAAGAAAGGCTTTATGAGGAGGAGTATGGCATTAAGATTGGAGGAAGACCCATTAAACACCTATGATATACACAACCTTGCTTGCTGAAACTAAAGGATACCTGAAGCACTTTCTAAAAAAGGTCAATGACTATAGTCTTCAACATGGATTGAAGCTCAACATCAAGAAGACAAATATTCTCAACACTGGGCCAATTGGCAGCATCATATTAGATGGAGCAGAGGTTGAGATTGTTAGCAATTACAGCTTGCTTGGATACACAATCAACAATCTTAACACCAGAAGTCAGGAAATTAAAAGATTAATTGCATTAAGAAAATTTGTTGTCATGGACCTCTCCAGAGTGCTGAAGAACAGTGAAAATACAAAGGTACACCTAATCCAGGCCATGGTCTTCTCAATTACTTGTTATGCTTCATGTAGATGAACAATGATTAAGGTTGACAGAAGAACTGATGCCTTTGAGTTGTGGTGCTGGAGAAGAGTCTAGAACATACCACACACTGCCAAGAAAACAAATAGATCTGTCTTGAAGAGGGCGAAACAAAGTATCTCCTTGCAGGATAGGATTTTAAAGTTTAGCCTCACTTATTTTGAGCGTGTGGCCAGGAGATACTGGTCCTTGGAGAATATCATGCTAGGAAGGGTGGACAGACAGCACAGGAAAGGGAGACCCCAGATGAGATGGATTGATACAGTAAATGGAGTTGGTGTGTTGGAATTAGTGAGACTGGCTCAGGACAGGGAACGACTCAGAGCTGCTGTACAGTAGGGTCGCTATACATCACAGGCGACTTAATGACACATAAAAATAATAACATAACAGGTTTGGAAGCAGGAGTGGCATCCACTTCCTAAATAACATGCCTCTAGAAATTCTATGAACTTTTATAAATGTTGATAGTTGTAGAGGGGCTTCAGGTCTTTTGTTCATAGGGTAGTTATGAGTCATGCTTGACTCGAAAGCAATCAACAACAGATCATCTAAGCTTGATCCAAGTTTGTCTCTTACAAACTTTATGATTTGGGCCTTTACTCCCACGTCTGACCCATCTTGAGGTGATTTTTGTGTATATGGTATGAGATGTGGCTCCTGCTTCAGCTTTCTGCAGGAAACAGTTCAATTTTGCCAGCACCATTTGTTGAAGAGGCTGTCATTTCCTCCATTTGATGAGTTTTATTTCCTTGTCAAGTATCAGTTGACCATAGATGGCTAGGTCTATTTCTGGGTTCTCAATTCTGTTCCATTGGTCTATGTGTCTGTCATTGTATCAGTGCCATGATATTTTGTTTGCTACCGCTGTGTAATAGATTTTGAGGCCAGGGAGTGCTGTGCCTCCAAATTCAATTTTGTTTTTCAGAAGTGCTTTGCTTATTTGGGGTCCCTTTCCTCTAAAAATAAACTTGAAAATTTCCCTTTGAATCTCCTTGAAAAATGAATTTCGTATCTGTATAAGGATTGCATTGAACACATAGATTGCTTTTAGTAGGAGTGCCATTTTCACAATACTGCATCTTCGTATCCATGAACAGGGTACATTTTCCCATTTATTTAGGTCGTTTATTATGTCTTGAAGAAATGTTCTGTAGTATCCCTTGTACAGGTATTTTCTGTTTCAAGTTAGGTTCATTCCCATGTATCTCAATGTGTAGCTGGCTATTGTAAATAGTATTGCTTTCAAGAAAAAGACTGATAACACAATTACAAAATAGGCAAAGTACATGGAAAGGATTTTGATAGAGGAAGATATTCAGATGGCCAGCACACACATGAAGAAATGATCAAAATCACTCGCAATAAGAGAGATGCAAATCAAACCACAATGAGATACCACCTCACTCCAATAGAAGTGGCAAAGCTTAACAGGATAGCAAGGAACAAATGTTGGGAGAGGATGTGGAAAGATAGGAACTCTTATATACTGTTGGTGGAATTGTAAAATGGTACAACCACTCTGGAAAGCAGTTTGGCATTTCTGAACAAAGGAATTCCATATGACACAGCTATTCCACACTGCTTGGAATACATATCATGAGAAAATGAGAACTGAGGCACAGAGACTTGTACACCAATGTTCATAGAAGCATTATTCATCATAGCAAGACCATGGAAACAGCCCACATATCCAACCACAATAGAATGGATTGAGAAATTATGGTACATTTACACAACGGAATACCATGCAGAATACAGGACCAATGATTTTGTAAATCACTACCTAATTTGGGAGGGACTGGAGAGAATTATGCTGAATGAATGAACTCAATCCCATAAGGAAAAATACTGTATAAAACTGTTACTGTAGAATGAGTATGAAGACCCATGTGGGGAGGGGGAAGCAGAAGTGGGAGGATGGGCAAGGGGGTGGAGGTGGTTAAACATAGGCTCACACAATTTGATGGGTGGTGGGGTGGGGTGAAGGAAATGTGAAAGATCTGGTGTGAAAAACAATTTATAAGAAATTTGTAAATAAACAAGTATTTTTATTAAAAAAAAGAGATGATGGATGTAAAATGCTTAGAATATTGCCTTTACCTAATATATTTTCAATTAATATGTACCTCTAGTGTCATAGTTTGCAGGAAGTTGTACTGCTAACTCAAAATAGTGTCTTTTTGATGGTTCAAATTCACTAACAGCTCATAGGGAGAAAGCTGGGCACTTTCCTTCCATTTGATTTCCTTATATTTGATTTTGCCCCTGAAAACTCACTGGAGGGTGATCTATGAGTTGGTTCTGACTTGATGGCAATGAGAGAGAGATTCACTATTACTTTTATTACAAAAAACAGTAAATCAAAGTTCTTGGGCCTGGTACATTATCTTTTCTAATTGGGGTTTAGTCTCCCTCTGTAGCTCTCTTTGTAATATTAACTTTTTGCTATCCTATTAAAGTTCCCTGCATCTTACATCTTCTTATGAAAATACCACTGACATAGCCATTTTTGCCTCCAACTTCATATTTTCCCATTAGTTCTGTTTTCTAATTTACAAATATCCAAATATTTAATTTCTAAGGTATAAAACTATTTTTAGAATATTGCCTAAAAAATTCCTGAGGTTTAGAACCAGCAACTCTAATACATACTTGCTCTTCTGAGGATGGCATTTGGAGATGAAGTATTTAAGACTTTAGTAAGACTGTTGTAAGTTGCTGTCAATTCTAACTCATAGAACGCTCATGTGTGCACGAGTGCCTGCTCCATAGAGTTTTCAAAGGGACTTTTTTCTGAGGGGCCACTGAGTGGTTCAAACCACCAAGCTTTTGACTAGCAATTAAGTCCTGAACCATTTGTACTACCTTTAATTTTATTTACCTATGAATATTGAAAATATTACTGAGAACAGAACAGTGTGTCACAGGGTATGTCCTAGTTTGGGGATCTCATTAGAAGAAATGGTAAGAATGGCATACTCTAAGGAAAAGCAACACCCTAAGTTCAAATTATTTGGCTGAGAGATTTATGAGCAATATCTAGCTTCGTTGTAAGCCGTCTGCTTCAAAATCAAAGGTCATTGTGTCATGGGTGGAGGGGGAGTTCAAATTACATGCTCAGGCCAATGAAAAATTAAAGAAACACACCTGCATTTTCACAGCAAATAATTCCAGTGAGGATTTTGCGTTGCTGTGGATACAGAGGGAGGCACAGCTCAAAGATGCTTGTAAAGCAGGGAGGGATTAGAGTATCCAGGGAAATAAGTAAAAGGTATTGTGTTTCGTTCTATGCTTGGGGAGGACAGCTACAAAATTAGGCCTAAATATCCTATCCTTCAAATAAAGAGGGTCACGTTGCCAATTTATTGTGAACATGAGAAATGAAACATAAAACTTTCCACATTGTTTACTGTTCTGGGTGCCAGAGACCTGCCATACTGCCAGGTGATCACTCATCATGTTTTATTTTATTTATTTATTAGCAGCAAAAAAAAAAAAAATTGGAGGGCATAACAAAGACAACCAAAGCAAGTGACTTAATAAATTACCTTCATTAACGTTTTTATTGGAACACATAGGTAATGTAAAGAGAAAATAATTATCTCACATTAATCTAAATGTTTCCATTTAATGTGCTCAAACCTCTGGATTGTTCAATACAGTGACAAAAATAGGTGTCAAATTATATTATATCCTGACTCAAGGTAGATATTCAGTACAGCTGCATATTTTACCAGCTAAGGAAGAACTCAGATTGAATGCTATCTTAGTGATGGCACATAATGCTACAAATGAGAATTAAACGCTATAGATGAGGTTAAATGTACGTCAACGTTCAATATTAGAAGTAAGATATAAGGCCAAACAATAAGTTTCTTATAAATTTAGAAGAGACTGAAAGAATTAAGTTTTCCATGAAAAAAATTCAGGTACCTTCAGTAATATTCTTTTGTTTACATCATAAAAGTTACTTTTAAAAAAACATCTTTGGTATCTATCTTGTTTTGTATTGTTAGTGAAAATAGCATGGCAGCTGCACCCCTGAAACAAAGCTGTTGTTAATGGAATGTTCCATCTTCCAGGGGTCGGCTAGAGAGGAAGATTCAGAGAGAGGATCACAGCACCTCAGGAAAAGTGTGAGGTATGTGAGGAGATGCTGGTGCCAGCTGCCATGAGCCAGCCTGGGAAGGTCTGCTCTGCACAGGACCTGTGATAGACGTGGATGAGACTCTTGTGACCTTGTGATTTTCACTGGGTGCCTTTCATAATTAGATTGCTAGACTTTTCTTCCTAGTCCATCTTAGTCTGAAAGTTGCAGTGAAACATGTTTGGCATCATAACAATATGAAAACTTCCACTGACACAGATAAATTGTTCCTGTAAGTAATATCCATTGTTTGGGAATCCAACTTGTGTGTCGTGCATGGAAGGAGATAATTCTTTCCCTCAACTTCCAATACTTTCATGGCCATGGAGTTAGGGAAAGGTTAAAATTTCAGAGCTCTTTTAATTGATTTATCTTTTCTCTGGGATGTCATATTGCATGGCTCCATCACAAGTGGTAGATCAGAGACCCCCTGCCATTAGAAATCCTGGGAGATACCAGGATGAGAAGGAGAACAAGGAACAAGTCTCTTAAGCTTACCTCAGTTCCAGGCTTGTTTTGAGGTATGGGGAGTTCTGCTTCTCAGGGAGGGGACCTTGCCAGCGATGTGGAACCAACACAATACCCAACAGCAGCAGCATTACCTTCAGGAGTGAGCTGGTGCTCAGTGGATCCTCAGAGGACCCTGACAGAGGAGAGGGAATGGCCATGGCAAGGAACTGCAGGGAGGATTTTGGGATTTGAGATCCCAAATGAAAAAATAGTGTATTTTTTTACATAAGTAAAGCATAAACCCTTGCTGAAAAAAAATTACTATAATCTCAGAAATGGCCATTGAATGATTAAGACTAAAATTTGAGAGTAGCAGAAAAGACTAAAATGAAATTCAGTTTTACATTTCCGTTTCGGTAAAATGATGACTGTATGTCCACCTACTGGCCTCAAGTAGATTTTGACTCAAGGTGACCTTCCACCAGGGTCCTGAGATTTCTGTATGGAATGAGACTTCCCACATATCTCTCATAGAACATATGATGGATATGAGACACTAAACTTTTGTTTGGAACTATAAAACCCAGCACATTATGCCACCAGAGCTCCTTCATCTATACATAGTACATATGAAATTGAAACATTATATATTTATACTTTTTGGATTGTTGTGGTTGTATGTGCTGTCAAGTTGATGTGACTGAAACTCATAATGACCTTAGGAACAACAGATCTGAACTTGGCCCTGTCATGTGCCATCCTCACCATCTCACATGTATATACTTGAGTCCATTGTCACAGTAATTTTGTTGAGGGTCTTCTCCTATTCTGACTCTCCACCTGTCCAAGCATGATGTCCTTCTCTCAGGAATTTAAGGATAGGCTTACATAAATTGGTCATATACGATATGTTAATACCAGGATGACAGTTATAAAAGATAAATCAGAAAGCTCTGTACACAGTGGTGACTCAGATCAACCAGTTATAAGAGTGGAATAACAAACACTTAGGAGACTGAGGGAGGGCTTCATGTTTGGAGCAAATGACTGGCTATCTGGAAAGAGTTATTAATGCCATATGGGCAGTTCTTATCCTTGGCAGGTATTTCTCTATGAGTTATTATTCTTAATGATGCTAGTTTAAGCATAGAGCTTTGTGAAATGCTTTTCACTAGGTTCAGTTTAACACGTAAATTCTATAAACATGTGAACTTAGGTCACAGTGCTAATGAGACTAGGTATGCCTAAAACTTACATGATTTGTTGCTGTGATTAGGTGTCATTGAGTCACTATGAAAACCCATCTTCTCTGACCCTTTGCTTTCACAATAATGGTATCTTTTACCAAGGACAGATCACTTCTGAGAACATGTCTAAATTAAGTGAGACAAAGTCTCACCATCCTTTCACTGTAGCTTCACTTCTTCCAAGATTTATTTGTTCTTTAAATAGTTTATGATGTATTTAATATTCTCAGCCAATATAACGATTCAAAGACAGTATTGATTGATTGATTGATTGATTGATTGATTGATTGAAAGCAGGAGTGGCATCCACTTCCTAAACAAAATGCCTCTGGAAACTCTATGAACTTTGAAAAACAACTATAGTTATGGAAAGGTTTCAGGTCTTTTGTTCACAGGGTCACTATGAGTCATGCTCAACTCAACAATAATAACAACTTATTTTTTATCTTTTTTATTCTGGCTTTCAAATGTATATGATTTTGTTGTTCTTAGGTGCCATCGACTTGAGTATGACTCTTAGTGACCCTATGAACAAAATATCTGAACCCTGTTCTATTCTGCACAATCCTCACACTTGCTGACACACAAGAGCCCACTGCAGCAGTCATTGTGTCAATCCACTTGGTTCAGGGTCTTCCTCTCCTTCATTGACACTCCCCCTTTCCTAGCATCATGTCCTTCTCCAAAGAATGCTAGTACATGCTCAAAGTATGTGAGGCGAAGCCTCATCATTCTTGCCGCTGAAGAGCACACCAGCTGCACACTAACATATAACACACAACTGTTTGTTCTCTTGGCTGTCCATGCCATGTGAAGCAATCACTTGGGGGTAGGAGGGGAGAGGTAATTGTGCAACAATTAATGAATATAAAAAAAATAAAAAGGAAACTGGGGATGGAGATGGGAGGGCGAGGGAGTAACGTGCAACAATGAACGAATGAAAATCTACTCTTTAAATGTTCATTAAATGACAATTAAAATAAAATTTAAGAAAAAACCCAGAAAACTATGAATTGTATCAGTTGCACCGTAGTCTTTAAAGTGACAACCTTGCCTTTTGGCACTTTAAAAAGGTCCTGGTTTCACACTTTGGGTGAAAAGACAGGATAATGATGGGCAAGGTCTAATGGTGATTACTTTTATCACACATAGTGAATGACTGTATGAAACATAATGTAAATAAACGTTGTAAGCAAACTATTTTTTAAAAAAATGACTAGTGATTTGTGCCTCGCATAATCCTACACCCCCACCCCAGCACTCCTGTGCCAGCTCCCAAGACTGGGAAGAGCCCTGAAGAGAGTTCAGCCCACTCCCCTTAATCTAGGGAATGCCCACCACTGAACCCCACCTTCCACAGCCATATAAGTCTCTTTCCATTCACATGGAGTGATTTGCACTTCAAACAGTCTCCCCTCCAACTTCCAGAACTAGGGGTAGTCTGCAGAGTTCAGTCCAGCCTCCTTTGACTAGGGAATAGTCACCATAGAACCCGACCTTCTGATTTCTCTAATAATCTCATAACCTAACCCCACAAAAAAAAAAGAGAGAGAGAGAGAGAAGAGATGAACAGAGAGTCACTGAGCTAGAAGACAAGAGACTCAGTGGAAACATACTAAAAGACAAATCAGAGACGAGATGTAAATAAAATTAAAAAAACATTAGAATAATGTGGGATGACATCAAAAGGAAAAAAATAAATATGATTAGAATGCTAGAACATAGGAGTGACAAGGAAGTCACCAAGGAACTATGGAAGCAATACTAGAAGAAAACTTGCCAGGTATTATGAAGAATGAGGAAATCCATATTCAAGAAGGACCGTGAACACCAAATAGAGTAGACCCAAAAAGAAAAACATCAAGTCATATCATAGTCAAATTCTCCAAATTAAAAGATAAGGATAGAATACTGAAAGCAGTGCAAGAAAAACAAAGAGTCATCTAAAAAGAGGAAACAATTAGATCATGTTCTGATTCTCAGAAGAAACTATAAGAGCAAGAAAACAACAGGATAGCAAAGTGGAAAGTTGAAAGAAAATAATGTCCAGCCAAGGATCCTAACCCAGCAAAGCTCTCCAGCAAATATGAAGGAGAAATTATGTCCTTTGCAGAAAAGAAAGACCTTCAGGAATATGTGAAAATAAGACCAAGAGTACAAGAAAATTTAAGTGAAGTTCTTCACAAAGAGACACCAAAGGAAAGTGGATGGACCATAATAATCACAAACAACAGAAAGAAAAACACGGCAAAATGGCAACAGTAAAACCTGGCCTGATAATAATCACACTTAACGTGAATGAACTAAATGCACCAACTAAAAAGAGAGAGAGAGTAGTAGAATGGATTAAAGAAAATATAAAACCCATAAATATGTTGCCTACAAAAGAAACACCTATAAATTGAAGAGAAAGACAGACTCAAAATTAAAGGCTGGAAAAATACACAAGCATATTACAACCACAAAAAAGCAGGAGTGGCAATACTAATCTCTGATAAAAGTGACTTCAGAATAAAAACAATAAACGAAAATAAAATATAAAAGAAATAATAAGAATAAAAGAAAAAGAACAGTGTTACATACAGGTTATAAAAACAATAGATCAAGAAGACATTACCTTGGTCAACATATATGTACCAAATGATAGACCTGAAAAATACATAAAACAATGGTTAATAAATAGAATTTTAGAAATAAACAGCACCACCATAGTGGTAGGACACTTCAACAAATTATTCTTACCAAAGGATGCTGTTGTTGTTGTTGTTGTTATGTGCTGTTGAGTCACCTGCGACTCATCTATTATGTACAACAGCCCTAAATCCTGCTCTATCTTGTGACAATCTTATTGTCTCTGACACATATACTTCCATTACCCCAGACACTGAATCAATAGTCTTCCTCTTTTGCATTGTCCCTCCACCCTCCCAAGCATGATGGCCTTCTCCAAGGACTGGTCCCTCCTTGCAACAAATCCAAAGAATGTCAGATGAAGCCTCAGGATCCTTGCCTCCAAGTAGCAGCCTGGTCTCACCGTCTCTAGGATGAAACTGTTTGTTCTCGTAGTAGTAGTCCATGGTATATTCAATGCTCCTGCACCATAGCTCAAAGGCATCAATTCTCCTTTCATCATTCCTAGACATTGTCCAGTTTTCTGATACATAGCAAGTAATTACAAATACTATGTCCTGGATCGGGCACACCTTAGTCACCAGACTGACATCTTAAGCTTAAGAAACTGAAGACTAAATTCAAGCCTTGAGTTGCAATATTTAAGGATGCTTTGGACAGAATATGAAATGATCCGGGAAGCATTACAAGAAGATAAAGAGTATACAGTCATTGTACCAAAAGGAATGGTGGATGGCAGAAGAACTTAATGAAATTTAATCTTATGTATAAGAGCCTGTGGCAATGAAGGAAGAAGTTCAAACTGCTCTGAAAGAATTGGCAAAAAACAAGACTCTAGGAATTGACAGCATACCAATTGACATATTACAACAAACAGATGCTGCCCTGGATGTGCTCACTAAGTTGGGCCAAGAAATCTGGAGGACAATCACCTGGCCAACTGACTGGAAAATATCTATATTTGTTCCCATTTCAAAGAAATGTGACCCGACAGATTGTGGAAATTGTCGAATAATATTGTTAATATCACATGCAAGGAAGATTCTGCTGAAGATTATCCAAAAAATACTGAAGAACACATCAACAGAGAACTGCCAGAGGTGTAGGCTGGATTTAGAAGAGGCTGTGGTACTTGGGATGTTACAGCCAATGTTAGATGGATCATGGCTGAAAGCAAGGAGTATCTGTGTTTCATTAACTATGCAAAATCATTTTACTGTGTGGATCGCAACAAACTGTTGCTAACTCTGAGAGGAAAGAGAATCTGATAACATTTGATCATATTATGTCAAACCTACACTTGGACCTAAAGGCAGTAAAAAGAACACAGCAAGGAAACACTGCATGGTTCAAAATTGGGAAGGTTGTACACCAGTGATGTGTCCTCTACCCATAACTTTTAAAAATATATGTACATTATATTATCCAGGAGACTGAGCTCAATGAGGAGAAATGTGGCATCAGGATTGGAGGAAGAGTCAGCAACAATCTGCGTTATGCAGATGACACAACCACCAAAGGATAGGTCAACTAAAAATAAACTTAGCAAAGATGCAGAAGATCTAAACTAGATCATCTGACAACTTGGCCTTATGGATGGATGTATTCAGCACATTGCACCCAACTAAAACTCAATTAACTTTCTTCTCAAGTGCACATGGTACATTCTCCAGAATTGGTTACATATCAGGACACAAAGCAAACCTCAACATATTGAAAAACACTGAAACAATACAAGATATCTTCTCAGACCACAATGCTATAACACTAGAAATTAATCACAGGACTGTAAAGCTTACAAAACCACTCATGTGGAAGATAAATAATTCTCTTCTAGAACATTATTGAGTTATAAAAGAAATAAAAAATGAAATAAAAAACGTTCATTGAAACAAATGAAAAGGAAAATACAACATACCAAAACCTCTGGTATATAGCTAAGGCAATTCTCAAGGGATAGTTCATAGCTATATATATATATATATATATATACCACCTTTCTTTGGAATGGGAACAAATATGGATCTCTTTCAGTCAGCTGGCCAAGTGGCTGTTCTCCAGATTTCTTGGCACAACTTCGTGAGCACATCCAGGGCAACATCTGTTATCTGAAATATTTCAATTGGTATACCATCTATTCCTGGGGCCTTATTTTTTGCTATTTCCTTCAAAGCAGCTTGAACTTCTTCCTTCATCACCATAGGCTCTTGCTCA
>NW_006399922.1:2679192-2684388 GCF_000299155.1 Elephantulus edwardii | reverse complement strand
CCTAGCCCAGTGCCTTGACCCACTTACTTCCCAGCTCCACCCACCCCCAGGATAACCCTTCACATCTGCCAAGTCCCTTCAGAAAATATCTTCCATTGTCCAACCCATGATCTGACAGCTTGTATCTTAAGCTTTCTTAAGACGTTTGAAAAGCTATACACAACTAAATTTGAAAACCTAGAGGAAATGGACAAATTCCTTGATACTCATGCACCACCCAGATTGAACCGAAGAGATGTAGAACACTTGAACAGACCTATCACAAAAGAAGAAATTGAACAGGCCATAAAATAACTTCCTCATTAAAAAAGTTCTGGACCATATGGCTTCCAGCTGAATTCTATCAAACATTCAGAGAGGATCTATCACCAATTCTACTTAAAGTATTAAAGAGAGAAAAAAAGAAGAAGAGACACTCCTAGAGTCATTTTATGAAGTATGCATAACCCTAGTACCAAAACCTGGCAAAGATACTACCAAGAAAGAAAACTAGAGACCAATATCTCTCAAGAATATAGATACAAAAATCCTTAACAAAATCCTAGCCAATAGAATCCAAAAGCATACCAAAAAATAAAATAATTCGTCATGACCCAGTGGGATTCATAACAGGCGCAAGCAAGGATGGTTCAATTAAAGAAAAATAATGAATGTAATTCACCATATTAACAAAGCAAATGACAAAAACCATATGATCTTAGCAATTGATGCAGAAAAGGCATTTGACAAAATCCAACACCCCTTCCTGATTAAGACACTCAGCAAAACTGGATTTGAAGGGAATTTCTTCAACATAGCGAAAAACATATGCAAAACCAGGAGCCAATATCATTCTCAATGGAGAAAACGAAAAGCATTTTCCTTGTAAACAGGGATCAGACCAGGATGCCCACTGTCACCACTTCTATTCAATATTGTATTGGAAGTACTTGCCAGGGTAATACAACAAGAGAAGGAAATAAAAGGCATCCTGATTGGTAAAGAGATGGTTAAACTGTTACTATGTGCAGATGACATGAACTGTTAGAGCTAGGAGACCAATTTAGGACAGTGGCGGGATATAAGATTAATATCCTAAAATTTGTGAGATTCATCTAAGTAACAAAGAGAACTCAGAGAAGGGAACCAAGAAAGCAATACCATTTACAATAGTCAACCACAAATTGAGATACTTAGGGATAAATCTAATTAGAGACACAAAAGACCTGTAGAAAGGAAACTACATTTCTGTAAGACACACTAAAAGACCTAAAGAAATAGAAAAATATTCTCTGTTCATGGATAGGAAAACTCAGTATTGTAAAAATAACAATCCTACCAAAAGCAATCTACATGTAAAACACAATCCCAATGTTGTTGCTGTTGTTGATTGCCATCTAGTCGAGCATGACTCATAGCAACCCTATGAACCAAAGGTCTGAAGCCTTTCTATAATTATTGTCGTTTCTCCAGGTTCATAGAATTTCAAAAGGCATGTGGTTTCGGAATTGGAAGCAACTCCTGCTTCCAAACTGGTCTTAAACTGGGAGCTTCACCAAACGCTGTCTACCATGAGCCGCTGTTATGGTATTTGACCCCTAATGACTCAAGGTCCAGCCTCACAGCAAACTCGGATTATCTTAGTACAACAAAATCGACATTGAAATACAAGCCCCCGCCCTCTCTACACACACACACACACACACACACACACACACACACACACACACGTCTTTGGGAATGCAGCACAGTTTACTAGTAGGCCACCAGAGTTCCCTGATGTGTTGTTGTTATGTGCAATCGAGTTGACTATGATTCACAGCGACTATGATACATTAGCTCTGAACCTTGCCCTAGCTTCACAACAAATTTTGAAGAACGTTGAGAGGAATTGGTGCACTTGACTGTGCTCATGTAAAACTTATACCTAGACCAGGAAGCTGTTGAACAGAACAATAGAATACTGCATGGTTCAAAATCAAGAAAGCAGTGCATCAGGGATGTATCCTTTCTCCATACATTTTATTCTGCATGGAGAACAGATCATTCAGGAGGCTGGACTTTATGAGGAGGAATGTGGCATCAGGATTGGAGGAAGACTCATCAACAACCTGTGTTATCCAGAAGACACACCCTCCCTTACTTGACAAAACATAGGAGGACCTAAGACATTTGCTGTAGAAAGTCAAGGACTGCAGCCTTTAAAACATATTGAAGTTCAACATCAAGAATACAAATATTCTCACCGCTAGACCAATTGGCAGTATCATGATGGAGAAAAGATTGAGGTTGTTAACAATTTCATCTTCCTCCGATCCAGCAGTTAGGAAATCAAAAGAAGAGCTGCTTTAGGAAAATGTGCTGTCAGAGACTTCCGTAGAGTGCTAAAAAGCACTGATGTCAGACTACAGACTAAGGTGTACTTTATCCAGTCTTCTCAATTGCTTGTTATGAATCTGAGAGCTGGACAATCAGTAAGGATGATGGAAGATTTGATGCCATAAAATGTCAATATCCTAATAAATCCCATAATTATGTGTACAAACTGTTCCATGTGGCCCTTGCAATAAAATTAGTGAATCTCTCTGGTGGTCTAGGGCAAGAAGTTGCACTGAAATCCAGAAAGCACGCTGTTCAAAGCCACCAGCAACTCCAAGGGAGAAGGATGGGCCATCTCATGCATGAAATTAACTGCCTCTGAAAACCCACTGGAGGTTCAGCTATGGGTCAGTTCCAATTCTGCAATACAACAGGTAGTAGAATAGCAGAAGTGGTGGGAGAGATGGTTAGTGTTAGAATTGAAAGCAGATGTGGGAGAATGAGGGCATATATGAACTCATAGTCACTCACTGTGCACTGCTGATGCTGTCTGTTGATGGGGATTCTTGTAGATCGTTGCAGAGTTACTGAAGGTCAGCCTTAGCTGACCCAAAGCTGACAGAAATGTTTTTACAAGTGTTTACTGTTAATTCAAGTAAAATTAAATCCCTGACAATTTTTTTTCCCCGTGGCTAGTCTTTATTAGAAAGAAGGAAACATTCCAGCACATTTAGACCACGTCAGTGGGAGCATGAGCACAATTAGGGGCCCACTCAGTGAGCTAACTGGTGGGGCACCAGCTTGTAATGGGTCCCATAGTTAGGGCATCGCTGTGCATCGCCTTTGTGTAGCCAAAACCAGATCACAACATTGCTGTCTTCTTCACAGATGCAGCCTACTATTCGCTTATTGTTGATGGAGGGAACTAAATGAGGATCTTCCTTAGTGCCTGCAGCTGCCTTTGGAGCAAGCATATTGTATGGATCCTGGCCTTTCCGGGCAGCCATCATGACCTCCCGCTCCAACCCTATCGCCTGATCATCATCGGTAGGCACACCACCTCCAGACGCCATCGAGCGCACGACGGCGACGCCATTGGGACTGCGGGCCCTCAAGGCCTGAGCGGCCAATGCTCCAGCTCGACGAAATAAATCCCTGACAATTTTAATCTTTTCTCTATCATGATGTTGCATGTTAGTCCAGTTTGTTTTCTTGAGATATAATTCTAATTGAAGGTTATAGTCTTCTATCTTCAGCAGTAGCTCAAGTTTCCCTCACTTTCAGCTACCAAAGTTGTGTCATTTGAATATTTCAAGTTGATCATGTGTCATCATCCAATCGTGATGTGAAGTGAAGAGGACGTGAAGCACCACTTCATTCACACACTTCAGTTCAGTTTCTGAAATCTGCTCACCACACAGACTGAATAGGTATGAATAGTGACTCTGATGCATGTACCTTTCCTGATTTTAAGCCATGCACATCTTACTCAGTTCAAGTAGTGGTTTAGGGGAATTAGAACATGTGGCCTATAAACAAGCTCATAAAATAGAAGTGATAGAGAAATAGGTTTCCTTATAGAGAAGACTTCTATTTTGAGGGTATGGTTGCATAAATGGTTTTTAAATCCAGAATACATATCAAAATCACCTGAGTACCCTCCTAAAAATACAAGTTTTGATTCAACACCCATTGAACAAAAACACCTGGAAAGAAGGCTCCGAAAATAGTTATAGTCCTCTCACTGACACAAATTCAAACTGGACTGATGAAATTGTGCTACAAAAGAGTCATTTGCTATTAGTCCTGCTGTTGAGAAAAGTGATTTGTAACACTTTTCTCTATTTAAAAAAAAATGGAGTCTAGATACAAAGGTGTGCCTGATCCAGGACATGATCTTCTCAACTACTTGTTATGGTTCATAGAGCTGGACTATGGTTAAGGATGACAGAAGAAGAGATGTCTTCAAGTTATGGTGCTGGAGAACAGTCTTGAATATACTATGGACTGCCAAGAAAACTAATAGGTCTGTCTTGGAGAGCATGACCAAATCGCTCTTGGAGGCTAGGATTGTGAAGTTTCACCTCACTTACTCTGGGAATGTGGCCAGGTCCTTGGTGAAAGATATGCTCGGAAGGGTGGATTGACAGCACAAGAGAGGAAGACCCGGGAGAAGACTGATTGATACATTAATTGGGGCAATGGGGGCTGGTGTGTTGGAATTACTGAGACTGGCTCAGGACAGGGAAGGGTTCACAGGTGCTATACACAGGGTTGTTGTACAACGCAGGTGACTGAATGGCACATAACAACAACATGACAGGTTTAGAAGCAGAAGTGGCATCCATTTCCTAGATAACATGCCTCCAGAAACTATGAACTTTGATAAATGTTGATAGTTGTATAGGGGCTTCAGGACTTTTGTTCATAGGGTTGCTCAAAGTCAATCAACAACAACAACCAAAATTCCTGCCAGTGATATTACTGTATCCCCACACATGAATGGGAAGGCTCTGGACACCAGTTAACAATTGCTGGGCCATTTTTACTCCAATTCATGATCATGCTCTCTGTGTGTCACAGTAAACTGTGCTCCACAGGGTTTGAGTGCCTGAGTTCTTCACAACTGGATATCTAGACATTTTTCAGAGGCAAGGCATCGTGGACTCATGTCTGACCTTTCAGTTGCAGCTAGTGTTCTAATGATTCCCACCATTCAAGGCTTCAAGCTCCACATACTCACTGTCAGCCAATTTCTGGAACAACTGGGCCACCGTTTGGAATAAGAATTCACTATATAAATACTGCTTTGTCATTCCGAGCAGCCTTTTGGAATCTTCTGTTCAGCTCTTTAGTATCTTGAATTCTTCCTTGTGCTTTGGCTTCTCTACGCTCCAG
>NW_006399922.1:2667143-2677187 GCF_000299155.1 Elephantulus edwardii | reverse complement strand
CTATGAGTCGGAAACGACTTGACGGCACATAACAACAACAACAAACAATATAAATACTGAGTGTTTCCAAATAAAATATTTACAACTTGAAAAAAAAATGGAAACCAAAGCAAATTACTTTGAAATCTTTCCACCATTACCGTAAAAAACAAAAACCCCAAACAACCCACACCTCAAAATCATGCCCATTAAATTAGAACCAATTCATAGCTGAACCTTTCGTGGATTTCTGAGGCTATAAATTGTTGATAATAAGACTGCTTATTTTTTCTCCAACAGAGCAGCTGGTGGATTCAATCTCCAGAAAAGTGCTACCTTTTGTTAGCAAAACTCCCTCCCAACTAGGCCACCAGAGCTCCCATTCCTACAAATTTAGGGGTTATCCCTATGAGATTACTATTTTAAAAGAATTGCAGTTATAGATAAAACACAATTTTTGAAGCTGATGTCACAGAAAAAGGCCGTGCCTGGTTTTGCCTCATCCAGTAGTCCTCATTTCCAATTACCTCCACTAGAAATATTTCCACACCCACATGTTGAGGCCAGGCTTTTCAAGGCCTTCTTCACCGTATTTCTACAAATATCAAATACCACATTGTACGTCCTTACTCCCTCAATGCCCTCATAGATGTGTCTTGTTTATGAGTCTTACTTTTAACCCTCCTTCTGCATTAATGAACCACTACTTTAGTCAGTTTGTTGTATTATGGTGATTTGAATGTTTCTGTAATGTTGGAAGCTTTGCCACTAGTATTTCAAATACCAACAGGGTCATCCATAGTGGATCAGTTTTAGCAGAGCTTCTAGACTAAGATAGACTAAGAAATAGGTCTGGCCATTCACTTCTGAATTGATAAAATAACAAAATGGATTCAGAACAGATTCTGAAACTAGTTCTTAAATAAAGATATAAAAGCAAAAATGAAGAAATTATTCAGTAAGAGAGCTAAACAGAAGATTTCAAAGGGCAGCTCAAAAGGCATAGTCAAGTATTATAATTAAATGTGCAGAGAAACACTGCATGGTTCAAAATTGTGTACAGTGTACACAGGGATGTGTCCTATCTCCATATCCTTTCAATCTATATGAAGAACAGATCATCTGGGAGGCTGGACTATATGAGAAGGATTGTGGTATCAGGATTGGAGGAAGCCTCAATAACAACCTACATTATGCAGATGACACAATCTTGCTTGCTGAAACTGAAGAGAATCTGAAGTGCTGCTGCAGAAGGTCAAGGACTGCAGCCTTTAATATGGATTGAATGTCAACATCAATAAACAAAGATTCTCATCAGGAAATCAAAAGATAGTGGGAAAGTTTGCTGTCAGGGGCCTTTTCAAAGTACTGAAAGAGCAACAATGCCAGTCTGCAAACTAAGGTGTGCCTGATCCAGGCCATAGTCTTTTCAATTACTTGCTATGTGTCAGAAAGCTAGACAATGATTAGGGATGATAGCAAGAGAATTGATGCTTTTGAGCTGTGGTGCTGGAGAAGAGTATTAAATATACCATAAGAACAAGCAAGTTCTTCCTGGAAATTTTGAAACCAAGCCGCTCCTTGGAGGCAAGGATTCTGAGGCTTCATCTCACATACTTTGGTTATTCTGCAAGAAGGAACCAATCCTTGGAGGGAGACAAGCTTGGAAGTGTGGAGGGATGGCACAAGTGAGGGAGACCCTTAATGAGATGGATTGATTCAATGACTGAAAGTAATGAGGGTAGGTGTGTCAGAGACAATAAACTTAGCACAGGATAAAGCAGGGTTCAAGGTTGTTGTGCTATGAGGTCACAAGCGACTCGACAGCATGTAACAACTGTTGTGTGTGTCTCTCTCTGTGTGTGTGTATTTGCTATTTTGTTGTTGTTGTGTCCTGTTGAGTCAGAACCAATTCATAGATGACTCTCCAGCAGGTTTTCAGAGACAGTAACAGCATGGGAAGAGACTGCCCATCCTTCTCCAGTGGAGCAGTGGTGGATTAGAACCAGGTGCCTTCAGGATTGCATCACAGCTTCTTACACTAGGCCACCAGAGTTGTTCCATACACGTTTGGCTTCTCTAGAGACCCCAGCCCAAGATGACCCTCACCTTTGCACCAGCTTCCAGCTCTGAAGTCACCAGTCACTTTCTGTCTCTCTGAGTTACTATTAGGAGTCATCAATCCAACTCTGACCCATAAAGACCCTATGTACATACAGCACATTGAAATTTTGTCCACTCCTGCAACATCCTCAAAATTTCCGTTGTGCTTAAATACACTGTTGTAGTCACTGTGTCAATCCTCACTGAGGATGCTCCTCTCCTTTGTCCACTCTCCACCCTCCCAACCATTCTGTTCCTATTCAAGGACTGGACTCTGGAGGCCTAGTGGTAAGGGGCTGCAGTGCAATCCCAAAGGCATGTGGTTTGAATCCACCAACTGCTCCACAGGAATAAAATGAACAATCTCCTCCCAAGGTATTTAGTGTCTATGAAAACTCACTGGAGGGTCAGCTATGGGTCAATTCAAACTTGAAGGCACACAACAACAAACATATATATATGTGCCTGCCATCTGTTGTTGTTGTTATGTACCACCAATTCATCTTTGACTCATACCAACCCTATGTACAATAACTCTGAATTCCAATCTATCCTTTGCTGATCTCACTGACTCCAAAACATTTACCCCTATTACCCCAGTTATCATGTCAATTCATCTCATCTGGTGTCTTCCTCTCCTGCGTTGTCCCTCCACCCTTCCAAATATAATATCCTCCAGGGATTAGTCTCTCCTGGCCACATGCCTAAAGTATATGAGACACAGATTCAGTATCCTTGCCTCCAAGAAGCAGCCTGGTTTCACCTTCTCTAGGATGAACATGTTTGTTCTCTTGATAGTCCATGATATTTTCAATACTCTTCTCCAGCACTACAACTCAGAGACATTGTTTCTTATTCTGTCATCCTTAGTCATTGTCCAGCTCTCAGATGCATAGCAAGAAATTCCAAAGATCATGGCCTGGATCAGGTGCACCTTAGTCCCTAGACTGACATCATTACTCTTTAGGATCTTGAAGAGGTTCTTTACAGTAGACTTTCTCAATGAAATTCATCTTTTCATTTTCTGGCTATTGGTGCTAGAGCATTAATTGTGGAGCCAAGCAAGCTGTAATTGCTAACAACCTCAATCTCTTCTCCATCCATCATGGTGCTGGTAACTGGCCTTTTGTCTTCTTGATGTTGAGCTTCAATCCATAGTGAAGACTATAGTCCTTGACAGCAAATGCTTCAGGTTCTCCTCAGTTTCAGCAAGCAAAGTTGTGTCATCTGTATATCACAAGTTGTTGATAAGTCTTTCTACAGTTCTGCTGCCACATTTTTACTCATAAAGCCCAGACTCCCAAATTATCTGTACTGCTAATAGATTTAAAAGGTATGGTTACAAGACAAGAATGGCTCCTTTAGAGACTACTGAGCTCCAAGTCAGTATAGATAGAAGTAAATATAGAGGCTTCTCCTGATTCATCTAGCTTCAGACGGTGAGAAACTCAGGACTGGCAAATAGAAAGTCAGGCTGATAGCCTGCAAGGCTGAGTTTCGTTCTTTGGTCAGATGGTGATAATCTATATCATGCACAAAACAAGAGAGCTGTGCCAGACATCCCTACACATCAAATATTCTTCTCCTCACTCATGATTACAGTGTTTATTATGGAAGTCAAAAGGCTATATGTAATTCAGGCTAGCAGAAGGATACAATCTCTCAATCAAGACAATTTATGAAATATGCTTGGAGGTACCTGAGCCTTCAGCTTCATAGCTTTAGGCCAGTGTTGTTGATACTGTTATTGTTGTATGTATAATGTGTCAAGTCACCTGAGACCCACTGCAACTCTATGTACTAAAACTCTATTCTGTTCTATCTGAGCCAATCTCACCGTCTCAAACACATTGATCCCCATGACCCACGTTACTGTGTCAATCTATCTTCTCCAGCACAATCCTCTCTTGAGCTGTTCCTCCATCCTTCCAAGCATGATGTCCTTCTCTAAAGACTGATCCCTCCTGGCAACATGGTAGAGGATGTCAGATGGAGCTTCAGAATCCTTGCTTCCAGAGAGCAACTGGGTTTCACCCTCTCTAAGAGAAACCTGTTTGTTATCTTGGCAGTTCAGTACTCTTCTCCAGCATCATAGCTCAAAGGCATCGATTCTTTTTTTTTTTTTTTTACAATTTCAGTCCATTTATTTATTTTTTTTTAGCAATGCAACACTTTATTTTAAAATCATAGTTAACATGACTAGTCAATTGAATGTACATGCTTGACATAGAATTTTTTTTCTTTTTCTTTTTCTTGTTTTAAATTTAGGTTGTTTATTTTTCATTTCAATGAACATCTACAGAGATTTTGGGATTCCATTCATTCATTGTTGCACCCTTTTCCCCGCACAAACCCCTCCCCCCCTCATTTGCTCCTCTCCTTGAAAAGCAAAAGAAAAACTCCCTCATTGGTACACAATCCGCCCCCCCTGCACCTCCCCAAACCCCACCCCCTAGCCTCAAAAAAGGCATAGATTCTTAATCTGTCATTCCTTGGAAATTCTCCAGCACTCTGATGCATATCAAGTTATTGTGAAGACCATGTCCTGGATCTGGCACAGCTTTAGACTATCTGTGTAACTCTTCAGCACTCCAGGGAAGTCCCTGAGCAGATTTTCCCAATGCAACTAATCTCTGATTTCCTGACTGGTGGTGCCAAGAGTGTTGTGGACCTGAGCAATGTGAAATTGCTAACAATTTCAGTCCCTTCTCTATCTATCGTTTTGGAGTCAATTGTTCTAGTGGTGAGAATCTTTGTTCTCTTGATGTTGACCTTCAATCAATATTGAAGACCACAGTTCATGATATTTTACAGCAAATCCTTCCAGTCCTCCATAGTTTTGGCAAGAAAGGTTATGTCATCTGCATAATGCAGGTTGATAAGTCTTCCTCTAATCCCAATGCCACAATCTTCCTCATAAAGTCCAGCCTCCTGAATGATCTGTTCTGCAAATAGTTTGAAAAGATATGGAGACAGGATGCACTTCTTTCCATGCAGTGTTTCCTTGCTCTGTTCTGAGGATAGAGTATAGTCTGTCCTGACTATAGAATGAGTATTGTCCTGGTCCAAGTATAGGTTTCACATGAACACAATAAAGAGTTCTGGGATTTCCATTCTTCTCTAATTGGGGGGGGGGGACCCAAACAAAATAGTAGGAATTGATAGAATACCAATTGACATGTTTCAATGAACAGAGGTTGCCCTGGATGTGTTCACCAATTTGTGCCAACAAATCCAGAAGACAATTTACCTGGCCAACTGACTGGAAGAAAGCCATATTCCCATTCCAGAAAAAGATGTTCCAACAGAGTACAGAAATTATCAAATAATTTTACTATTTTCACACACAAGCAAAATCCTGCTGAAGATTATCCAAAAATGACTGGAGTATAAACAGAAATAGAAGCTAAGTTTAAAAGAGGTTGTGACACTAGGGATATTATAGTCAATGTCAGGTGGAGCCTGGCAGAGCATACCAGAGGAATGTCTATCTGTATTTCATTGACTATGTAAAGGTATTCAACTGTGTAGATAATAACAAATTGTGGCTAACCTTTGGAAGAGGAAGAGGCTAGTGTTACAAAGCTTTTGTTTGAGTCATGAGTCATCTGTGACTCATAGCAACCTTATATACAACAGCTCTGAAGCCTGCCCTATCCAGAGCCAGTCTCCCTTACACCTTAGTCCTACAACTGTCCTTATTACCCCAGTTACTGTGTCAATCCATCTCATCTGGGGACTTCCTCTCCTGTGCTGTCCCTCCACCCTTCTCCAAGGACCAGTCTGTCCTGGCCATGAATCCAAAGTATGTGAGACGGAACTTTAAAATCCTAACCTCCAAGGAGAAACTTCATTTCACCCTCTCCAAGACAGACCTGTTTGTTCTTTTAGTGGTGCCTGGTATGCTCAATACTCCTCTCTAGCACCATAATACAAAGGCACCATCAATTATTCTTCTGTCTTCCTTAGTCACTGTCCAGCTTTCTGTTGCACAGCAAGTAATTGTGAAGACTACAAAGCTCTTAGTGCTGCAATTATGGTATCTTCCTCCCAGTCCTCCCACTAACTTGAGTGAAGTCTCCTAGCTCTGGCTCTGTTGGGTTGCAGCCCCAAAGTGAGCTCTGTCTCATGTCAAGTCTCTGGTTCTCTACTATGGCCCTGATCTGAGTGGCACAGGAATCTTTGGCCCTGAAGGACGTACCCTCAGTATTCTCTGCTGCTTCTTTGCTGGTGGTAAGACTCTCAATTTCTGCTGCTGAAGCCACTCACTTTAAAGACAAGACTAGCTAATCAATCCTGTTGTGAATATATTAACACACTCCATTTGCATGTTCCCACCCATCCATGTGATAAACTCAAACTCAATGGCTAGAAAAGCCATTTTGAATAATGAACCTTTGACATCACAGACTACCTCCTGGTTCTTCTAGTCATTAACTTTCATATTTGAAGAATTAACTTTCCCCTTAAAATCACCTTACTACATCCCTATAGTCTATGAAGGTCACACACCCTAGGAAACTTACTTTCAATTGATTGACTGATCATAGCATATCACTTTATGGAAATGATCACATTATCCCTCATTAACAGATCTCATTAACAGAATAAATATATCACAATTGTCAATCCAGAGAACAATGAGCAATTAAGTTGACACACGACCTTAACTATCAAAGATATTCTTTAAGGTTTTTTACCAGGGATGTTGAACACAAGAAATGTGAGTCTGGCCTTTCTACGAAGATGGCGCCGAAAGCCAAGAAGGAAGCCCCTGCCCCTCCCAAAACTGAAGCCAAAGCAAAGGCATTAAAGGCCAAGAAGGCAGTCCTGAAGGGCGTCCACAGCCCAAAAAAAAAAAAAAGATCCACACGTCACCCACCTTCCGGCGGCCTAAGATTCTGAGGGCAGCCCAGATACCTCCGGAAGAGCACCCCCAGGAGAAACAAGCTTGACCACTATGCCATCATCAAATTTCCCCTGAGTACTGAGTCAGCTATGAAGAAGATAGAAGATAACAACACACTTGTGTTCATTGTGGATGTCAAGGCCAACAAGCACCAAATTAAAAAAGCTGTAAAGAAGCTCTATGACATTGATGTGGCTAAGGTCAAAACTTGGATTAGGCCTGATGGAGAGAAGAAGGCCTATGTTCGACTTGCTCCTGATTGTGATGCTTTGGATGTTGCCAACAAAATTGGGATCATCTAAACTGAGTCCAGTGGGCTAATTCTAAATATAAATTTTTCTCACCATAAAAAAAAAGAAATGTGAGTCTGAATCTAGCATAACCTTAATACCAAAACCAGGCAAAGGCATTACCAAAAAAAGAAAAAAGAAATGTGGGTATGAAGCAAGCAAAACCCTAACATAAAAATCAGGCAGAGACATTACAAAAATAAGAAAATTACACACCAATATATCTCAGAAATATAAATGCAAAAATCCTTAACAAAAACCTATCCAATAGAATCCAACACTATATGCATATATTTATACATATATGTTGATGTTATGTGCTGTCGAATTGATTCCAACTCATTGCAACACTATAAACCACAGCTCTGAACCCTGTTCCAACATGAGCCAATTTCATTGTCTCTGACACACTTATCTCCATTACCCCAGTCACTGAGTCAATCTGTCTCATCCAGGGTCTCCCCCTGTTGTGCTATCTCTCCACTCTTCCAAACATGATGTCCTTCTCCAAAGACTGATACCTCCTTTAAGCATGCCCAAAGTATATAAGATGGAGCTTAAAAATTCTTGCCTATAAGGAATGGTTTCAATACTCTTGTCCATCAACACAACTCGAAAATACCAATTTTTCTTCTATTATCCTTAGTCACTGTTCAGCTCTCTGATGTATAGCAAGTAATTGCAAAGACCATGGCCTGGATTAAGCACATTCAGTCTCTAGATTGTTATAACTTCTCTTCAGTACCCTGGAGAGGTCCCCAACAGGCGACTTCCCCAGTACAAATTGTCTTTTGATTTCCTGCCTACTGATAACAGTGAGAGACCTAAACAAAATTTTTCTCTTTTTTTCAATTAATTTTAATAAAAGTTTAGAGACTTTGGATTTCTATTCATTTATTGTTGCACTTTTCTCCCTGCCCAACCTCCCCCCAGTTTGCTCTTTGTTTTGAAAAGTAAAAGAAAAAATTATTTCATTGTTCTACAATCCCTCCCTGCAAGTCCACTCCAATATGCAGCCTTCATTCTAGACTCCTGTCATGACAATAATACATAATCATATATCCCTTTTAAACAATTCTTTACCTCATCTGTTTCAATGCAGTGTACATAATTTATTCTCTCTTTCTCAGCCTCCCCTGAACCCCAATGTCAGTCCTGTTTTACAACAACAGCACCATGCAGTATTGGTCCTTTTGTGACTGAGATCTTTCACTCAGCATAATGTCCTCCAGGGTTTTGTTTTGGTTTTTAAAAAATTTTATCAGTTAAAAAAATATGTTCCTTGTTCATGGACCACAAGACTTAACATAGTGAAAATTATAATCCTTCTAAAAGCACTCTAACTGTTCAATGCAATCTCAACACAGATACTAAATTCCTTTTTCAAAGAGATATAAAAGGCAATAGATAAGTTTATGTGGAAAGGAAGGAGACCTTGTAAAAGAAAAGCACTTTAAAAAATTAAATGTGCCAGACGGAAGAACTCCCACCCTCTGCCAGACAGAAGAACTCCCACCCGCCGCCAGATGGGGCCAAGAAGAGACCCGGGAAGAACAACAGTCAGCCACCCACCACGGAACTCCAGAAGAGCAAAGACCATGAGACCCCAGAGGAGCAAAGATTACCCGCCACTGTGTGAACCCATTGCAGTCAGCACCTGTGTGACCCCCAACACACAGGGTGCTGCTGCATAAACCCCCAGCAGCAACCAAGCCCCACCCCCACCTCTTGGTGATAGTGTCCAAGCCCTGCGCTCCTTACCCCCCTAGTCCCTTGCTTTCCTCCCCTTCCCCCACACCCCCTTGCAGCTCCACAACCATGCACCTCAGCCCCCACCAGAGCCCTGTGACCTCAGGGCACCACCACGGATCCAGCCATCACCTGGATCTATCAGCTGAGCTAACCTGGCAGGAGAAAGGCCTGTAGAATCTTATATGTGTTTACAGGGACATTGCTGATTGCCAGGGAGAGCACCTAAGGGCGTGCCCACAGGTGGGGAATTTGGCTGAGCTCTCTTGGGCTACAACAACTGCCCAAAACGAGCCAGCCAGCTGGCTTCTGTGAACTCTGCAGACCAGCCAGAGGCTAGTGGGTTGGTGGGAATTTGACCTTGACTTTTCGGATCCTGTCAGATCCAGGACCCTGCTGGAGCAGGGGCTATTGTGTGAGGGCACCTGCGTAAGTGCCACCAGGCAGGAAACACTGAGAAAACCATTGGGCAGGAAACGGACAGCAGGAATTTGAGTAAGGACCCCAGTCGTAAGCACACTGAGACAGCAGAGGTTTGAGCAAGGTCCTCCAAGTGATTGACCTGCCCTTGCAATCACCCAACCCTTTGCCTGCCTCACTCCATTTGGCTCTACACCAGTAACTACACGTCTGGGCAATCAACTTGCCTTTAAATGGGAGTACCTTGACCTGTTTTAGCAATAAGAGATTGCCCTAGCAGGCGCTGAAATGATATTTTTCTGAAGTCACAAAGTCAGAGAAACACACAAGTTCGGTAGCTGCCCATCTGATCTCAAGAGCATTGTCTTCAGATCAAGAACACATACGAATGTCTCGAAGAAAGCAAACTATCCCACACAATATAAAAGAGCAAAGCAAGATGTCACTCACAAAGGGCGACACAATAGCAGAGCCAGAAAGTCTCATGGAACTTTCTGACACAGAATTTAAAAGAGAAGTGACTGAATATATCCAATGGATGAAAGACAAACTTGATGAATTACAGGATGCTATAAGCAAAGACCAGGAGGAGTT
>NW_006399922.1:2650461-2651299 GCF_000299155.1 Elephantulus edwardii | reverse complement strand
ATGAGATGGATTGATTCGGTGACTGGGGTAATCGGGATGGGTGTGTCAGAGGCGGTGCGGTTGGCGCAGGATAGAGCAGGTTTTAGGGCTGTTGGGCATCGGGTCGCTATGAGTCGGAAACGACTCGACGGCACATAACAGCAACAACACAATGAAGAATGGTGCACAAGTCACTGTCTATACCCCAGTTCTCATTTTCTCGGAGTTTATTCCAAGCAGTGGAATAGTTGTGTAATATCAAATTTTAATGTTGAGCTTTTTGAGGAAACAACAAACTGCCTTTTAGAGTGCCTATACCACTTACAATCCCACCACTTCTCCCTTTGAGTTCCCATATGTGTTTTACTAGTTATCCTTCTATTTTTATCCTTCTAATTTATCCTTCTGTTTGTGTCTCCATTCTAATTTCCTTGGGGTATACTTCTAGTTGTGAGTAGCTATTTAAGAATAATGTGAAGTATCTGAAGAACTGGAGTATTTATCCCTTCAAAAGCACAAATGTCCCATTTAAGTGAAACCAAGGTTAATCCCACCAATTCATGAACAAAGCACTATACCCACCAGAGGTGCTGCCTCAAAGGGCAGGTGTAGTAGGTCTGATACTGCACCCCTTAGAACCTCTTGGTGATTAGGTCCTCTATGTAGGCATCAGTACTTCACCTCTTCAAGTCTGTCTAAGTTGATAAATATTTGTTGTGGTTTTTGTTATGTGCCGTCGAGTCATTTGCGACTCATAGCGACCTTATGTACAACAGCCCTAAACCCTGCTCTATCCCGTGCCAATCTCATTGCCTCTGACACACCCATCCTGATTACCCCAGTCACTGAATCAATCCAC
>NW_006399922.1:2647470-2648651 GCF_000299155.1 Elephantulus edwardii | reverse complement strand
TTACGCAGATTGTTGAAACTGAGGAGGACCTTAAATGCTTGCTGCAGAGGGTCAAGGACTGCAGCCTCCAATATGGATTAAGGCTCAATGTCAAGAAGACAAAGATTCTCACCACTAGATCAATTGGCAGCATCAGGATGGATGGTGAAGAGATTGACATTGTTAACAGCTTTAGTCTTCTTGGCTCCACAATCAACAGTCTTGGCACCAGCAGCCAGGAAATTAAAAGGCGTATTGCCATGGGAAAGTCTGCTGTTAGGGATCTCTCCAAAGTACTGAAGAGCAACGTTGTCTCTCTGGAGACTAAGGTGTCTCTGATACAGTCCATGGTCTTTGCAATCACTTGATATGCATCTGAGAGTTGGGCAATGACTAAGGCAATGACTATAGAAAAAGAATTGATGCCTTTGAGCTTTGGTGTTGGAGAAGAGTATTGAGGGTACCATGCACTGCTAAGAAAACAGATCCATCCTGGAGAGGGTTAAACCGGGCTGATCCTTGGAGGCAAGGATTCTGAGGCTTCGTCTGACATACTTTGGTCATGTTGTAAGGAGAGACCGGTCCTTGGAGAAGGACATCATTCTTGGGAGAGTGGAGGGCAGGCACAGGAGGAGAAGGCCCTCTAGGAGATGGATTGATTCCATGACTGGGGTAATTGGGATGAGTGTGTCGGAGACAATGAGATTGGCACAGGACAGATCAGAGTTTAGGGCTGTTGTACATAGGGTCGCTATGAGTCGCAAGTAACTCGATGGCACATAGCCACAACAACAATATATCAAACAATGGTTAACATTGAGAAGAATAAAGATCCCAGAACAGCTAACCATGCTCATATGAAATCTACACCTAAGCCAAGAAATTGTTGAATGAACAGAGCAAGGGAATACTGCATGGTTTAAAATCAAGAAAGACATATATCAGAGCTGTATCCTTTCTTCACATCTATTCAATCTCTATGCTGAGGAGATAGAAGATTTTTATCAACTTTTACAATCAGAGATTGATCGAACATGCAACCAAGATGCATTGATAATAATGGGTGACTGGAAGGCAAAAGTCGGGAACAAAGAGGAAGATTCAGTAGTTGGAAAACATGGACCCGGTGACAGAAATGGAGCTGGAGAGAGAATGATCAAATTTTGCACAATCAATGACTTATTCATAGCAAATACATTTTT
>NW_006399922.1:2644874-2646605 GCF_000299155.1 Elephantulus edwardii | reverse complement strand
AGGCTGCTTTGAAGGACATGGCCAAAAATAAGGCTCCAGGAATAGATGGTATACCAATTGACATATTTCAGTTAACAGATGCTGCCCTGGACGTGCTCGCCAAGTTGTGCCAAGAAATCTGGAGAACGACCACTTGGCCAACTGACTGGAAGAGATCTATATTTGTTCCTATCCCAAAGAAGGGCGACCCAACCGAATGTGGAAACTACATCTTTACACATGTCCCATGAACTGGGACTCCAAGAGCCTTTACCCTTGAGAGGACCAGCAGGAGACTCAGTGAGGACCCACAAAGCTGAGAGGAGGTATGTCTGCCCAGGGGCCACTTCACATGAAGAACAGCTGAGGGCCAGGTTTGAGGTTGTAGTGGAAAAGCTGAAGGTCAGATGCTACTTCTCAAAAATCCCACTTCACAGAGCTATGCTATAAGGATTAATAACTCTGGGCAACTCATATTATTGCCCTCAACAGCACATTTAGGGAGCGCTGGAGGTATAGTCGTAGTGAGTTGTGCTGCTAATGTAAAAGGTGCTCATTTCTGGTGGTTCAAATCCACCAGTAGCTCCAAGGTATAAAGATGAGCAATCTCTTCCTGTGCCATGTATAGCCTCTTGAAAATCCAGTAGAGGGTCAGTTATTAAGTCAGTTCCTACTAGACAGCATGCGATTTTGGTTTGTTGGTGTGTGTGTGTGGGGGTGTGTGTGTTTTCTTAGTCTAACACGTTAGAGATATCTGAATAAGCAGAAGCACAGGTAGTTTGAGGTGCCCTTTGAAGGGGAACCCAAATATACTTTACAATTATTTGCATAGATATAGGGAGAACTGAGGAACGAACAGAGACTTGTACACCATCATAAGAACATGAAAACAGCCCAGATGTCCAATCACAATTGACATGATTAAGAAATTTTGGTGCATTCACACAGTGGAATACTACGCAGCACAGAGGAGCAATGATTTTGTAAATTACTACCTAACTTGGGAGCAACTAGAGAGTGTTATTTTGAGTGAACTAACTCAGTACCATAGGGTCAAATACTGTATAAAATGATTATTGTAGAATGTGTATGAGGATCCAAGGGGGCAAGTGGAAGCAGAGGGGTAAGGATGGGTGGATAGGGGGGGGTTAATCATAGGGTGGCACAACTTGATGAATGGGAGTGGTGAAGAAAATGGGAAAGATCTGGTGTGAAAAACGTTTGCAAATAAACCACTATAATTTTTTCTAAAAACCCAAAACAACAACAACAAATCACCTAAAACAGAGTTGCAGCCATTGTGACACTTGATAACAAGCTTACCAGGTTTTCTAGAAGAAAAAGATTATGACATTAGGCCTCAAATGGATTTTTCAAGAGTGATGGTGCCCTGCTGAGCTTGATAATGTATCTTGAAACCACAGGGAGGCTGCATTTTCTACACTGGCCAACAAAATGGGAACTTAATTCTTATTGCTGCTTAGAATTTGGTGAGAACCCAGTAAACCAACTTGACCTCATAGATATCTATAGACTAATGCAGCCCAAAAAAGCACAGTATAACTTCTTCTCCAAAGTGCATGGAACATTCTCTAGAATAGATCATATTCTAGGTGACAAGGCAAGCACCAATAGATTAAAAAACATAGAAATAATACAAACCATCTTGTCAGACCATAATGCCACAAAATTAGAAATTAATAATAGGATGATAAAGGAGAAAAAACCATACATTTGGAAAGTGAACAACAC
>NW_006399922.1:2633274-2641624 GCF_000299155.1 Elephantulus edwardii | reverse complement strand
GATAGGGAATGGCAAAGGACACACTGACAAAGGAGATTAATCAGAACTGGCTTTGACAAGCACTGTGGCAATTGGACAATTAAAACAGACATTTGGAGGGCAGGGGAAGAAGAACAAACTGGGGAGAAGGGTAGAGAGAATGGTGCAGCAATGAAGGAATGAAAACCCCAAATCCCTGTAAATGTTCATTAAAACTAATAAAATTTAATAATTTTTTAAAAAAAGAATTTGGTGAGAACCATATTTCTTCAATGTCTTTGGAGCTCAAATCATTTATAAAATTACTTCAAATGGTACTTAAACTAGTGAAGTAAATTGTGTAGTAGGTTGCTATGGTGATGACTAATTTAAAATAATTAGAGGAAATAATGAGAAATCCATTTCCTCTCTTAAGGATTAGAAGACTGTAAACTGATATCAGTCTATTTTTAGCCTACAGAATTGTAGTAACAATGCCAAAGAATTGAGTATTTTAAAATACCTTTGAAAATATCTGTCTGGTTGGAGAATTTAATTAAGCAAGTAATTATATAGAAATTTAAACAGCTTTTATTAATGCTAAGTTGGCTCCTGAAAAAGAAAATCAGATGTCTATATCATTAATGTAGTAATTTTAAACAAAATATAACAAGTGTGTATATAGATAAGTATGTATATAGCTAAGCTGTCAGGTCTGTTCCTGAAAATGTCTTGTACTATGTACTATGGGTTCACAGCTCTATCCTGCTGAAACTGACATTCTAGTATATCTTTGAAAAGTTCTTGAACAAAACTTGCTATTTCAATGTCTTTGACGAAAAGAGCTAACAAAATAAGAAAAACCAGTGTAGCATCCACAGAAAATGAACATTACTAAATACTTCCCAGTATTTCAGTCTTGCTGTAAACTGATCATAGTATTTTAAACATGTAGCCTCTGTTGATAATGTTAATAATGTACCACTTTACTTCTCATTAACTAAGACATGTTGCAAATAATTGAACAAATGGTCAGAAAGTGAAAGATTCAGCTCTGTTCTTAATTCGGTAAATGTAATGTTAAAGGCTGTGAGGGACTGCTCTAGAGTACTGAAGAGCAACGATGTCAGGCTGGAGACTAAGGTGCGCCTGATCCGGGCTATAGTCTTCACAATTATGTGCTATGCATCAGAGAGTCGGGCAGTGAATAGGGTTGATAGAAAGAGGATTGATGCCTTTGAGCTGTGGTGCTGGAGACGAGTGTTGAACATACCATGGACTGCTAGGAGAGCAAACAGGTTTGTCCTGGAGAGGGTGAAGCCACAGTGTTCCCTGGAGTCAAGGATTCTGAAGCTTCGTCTGACATATTTTGGGCATGTTGCAAAGAGGGACTGATCCTTGGAGAGGGACATCATGTTTGGCAGAGTGGAGGGGCGGCAAAGGAGAGAAAGACCTTTGATGAGATGGATCGATTCTGTGACTGGAACGGTGGGAATAAGTGTGTTTGAGATGGCTAGGTTGGCACAGGATAGAACAGCATTTAGAGCTCTTGTACACAGGGTCGCTATGAGTCGCAAGCGACTCGATGGCACATAACAACAATAACAATGTCAAAGGAGCAAAATGACCATTTTGAGTGAACATATTTCCATACATTAATCAGGCACATGGCTCTCTGAGTTCTTTTGGAGATGTTGTTGTGCCTCTTCCCCCACCTACCTACCTCTTATCTCCTGCAATTTTTTTGTCCCCCTTTTTAAAAAAAAAAAATTATGGCTCTTCCTGTTCTCCATCATGGCGCAGGATCAAGGCGTAAAAGAGAACCCCATGCGGGAGCTGCGCATCCGCAAGCTCTGCCTCAACATCTGTGTAGGCGAGAGTGGAGACAAGCTGACCCGGGCCGCCAAGGTGTTGGAGCAGCTCGCAGGCCAGACTCCTGTGTTCTACAAAGCTAGATACACCGTCAGATCCTTTGGTATTAGGAGAAATGAAAAAATTGCTGTCCACTGCACAGTCCCAGGGGCCAAGGCAGAGGAAATCTTGGAGAAAGGTCTAAAGGTACGGGAATATGAGTTAAGAAAATATTACTTCTCAGATACTGGAAACTTTGGTTTTGGGATCCAGGAGCACACTGATCTTGGGATCAAATATGACCCCAGTATCGGTATTTACGGCCTGGACTTCTATGTGGTGCTGGGTAGGCCAGGTTTCAGCATTGCAGACAAGAAGCGCAGGACAGGCTGCATTGGGGCCAAACACAGAATCAGCAAAGAAGAGGCCATGCGCTGGTTCCAGCAGAAGTATGATGGGATCATCCTTCCTGGCAAATAAATTCCCGTTTCTATCCAAAAGGCCAAGAAAATGTTTTCAAGAATTGTAAAAAAAAACCAAAAACAAAATGTTGGTTTGCATACAAAACTCGTACACATTGTGTTCCACACTTTTCTTCATTCACACTGTGTTTCATACAATCATTCTTACCCAATGTGTTTTATAAAACTAATCACCATTGGACTATGTCCACCATTACTCCATCTTTTCAGGTCCCTACCAGCTTTCCATTTTCCTTAACCCCCTATTTCCACCGACAGACTTTGTGACTTCGTGATTTCCCAATGCCCACTCTCACCCCTCTGCTTCCACATCTTCCCCCCCACCCAGTTATCCTTCTATTTTTATAATACTGGTCTTATGCAGTATTTATCCTTATGATATGGAGTTAGTTTACTTAGCATAATACTCTGCTGTCTCTCCAAAGTTATGTAGAATTTTTCAAAATCATTGCTTCTCCTGTAATTTTTAATGATAGTTTTTTATCTCAAATAAAAGATTTAGAGAGAAAAGAGCACTCTTAAGAGCTTATGATTACTCGTAAGGGGCACGGGTGGTGCAAGAGTTAAACACTCAGCTACTAACCAAAAGGTTAAAAGATTGGTCATTAAAACCTATCCAGCAGGAGGAAACATGATGTGCTTCCATAAAGAGCACATCCAAGAAAACTCTACATGCACCTGGGTCTATGCAACAGCACTTAACAACAATGGTTCCTGAAATGCAGGGTCTCTAAACACGTATATGAGACTTAATAACAATAACACAAAATAATGGAGGTAGGAGTGGAAGCAGGGGGTAAGGATGGGTAGAAGTGAAACCATGGGGTTGTAGATTTGGGTGGATGGAGGGAGAGGGTGAAGCAAATAGGAATGATCCAGCGGGGACCTGAAAAGACAGGGAAATGATGGACAAGGAGCAATAGTGATTAATTTATAAAACATAATGTATGGGAATGACTGTATGAAACACAATGTGAATGAAGAATAGTATCAAACACAATGTATATGAACTTTGTAAACAAACCAGTATTTTTTTAAATGAAGATAAATGATATCAATTAAATGTACAAAAAATAAGGAGTTATATTAATTGCTGTGTTATGTATAATTTTTAAACAACAACCAAAGCAACCAAAAAGAAATGTGTAGCTATATGTATGAATGCATACAGGCAAATGTGTGTATACATGTATATATATAAGTATATAAGGATATATTTATACATGTATAGTTTGAATCAAACAATTATATGGTCAATTGCACCAGAAATGACAAATTGAAGAGGAATGTCATCACATTCATTGGAAAAAAAAAGATTTCAATACCTATCCTGAAGTAAATTGTTATTAGTAATAGAATAATATCTATTTGCATACAGGACTTATTAATATGACTGTTATTCAAATTTACACACCAACCTCTAAAGCAAAAGGTTAAGAAATTGAATATTGGTTATGTAATCAAGATTCAATAATAATTAACTGGTGATTGGAATGCAAAAGTTGGAAACAAAGATTAATTCTTTGTTTGGAAATATTGGGAAATATAGACTTGGCGTTAGAAACAAAGCATGTTGATTACACGAAAGAATTTTGTGCCATAAAGAACTTATTCATGGCAAATACTTTTTCTGAAAAACAGACAAGTTGCCCAAATGCATGGACCTTACTTAATAGAACTGTTGTTTGTTGTTGTTATGTGCCATTGAGTCACTTGGGACTCATAGCAACTCTATGTACGACAGCCCTAAATCCTGCTCTATCCTGTGTCCATCGCACTGCCTCTAACACACCCATCCCGATTACCCCAGTCACCGAATGAATCCACCTCATAGAGGGTCTTCCCCTCCCGAACTGTCCCTCCACCCTCCCAAGCATGATGTCCCTGTCTCTCCTTGCAACATGTCCAAAGTACGTCAAAAGAAGTCCCATAATCCTTGCCTCCAAGGAGCAGCCTGGTTTAACCCTCTCTAGGATGAATCTGTTTGTTTTCTTGGCAGTCCATGGTACATTCCATACTCTTCTCCTGCACCACAGCTCAAAAGGCATCAATTCTCCTTCTATTCTCCTTAGTCATTGTCCAACTCTCTGACACATAGCAAGTGATTGCAAAGACCATGGCCTGTATAAGACATACGTTAGTCTCCAGAGAGACACCATTGCTCTTTAGTACTTTGGAGAGATCCCTAACAGCAGACTTTCCCATGGCAATATGTCTTTTAATTTCCTGGCTACTGATGCCGAGAGTTTTGACTATGGGGCCAAGCAAACCGAAGCTGTGAACAATCTCAATCTTTTCACCATCCATCCTGATGCTGCCAATTGGTCCAGTGGTGAGAATCTTTGTCTTTTTGACATTGAGCCTCAATCCATACTGGAGGCTTCAGTCCTTGACCCTCTGCAGCAAGCGCTTCAGGTCCTCCTCAGTTTAGCAAGGAGGGTTGCATCATCTGCATAATGTAGAATTGTTGATAGATCTTCTACCAATCTTGACCCCACATTTCTCCTCATAGAGCCCAGCCTCCCGGATAATCTGTTCTGCATACAGGTTGTAAAGGTATGGAGAAATGACACATCCTTGGCGTACACCTTTCCCAATTTTGAACCATGCAGTGTATCCCTGCTCTGTTCGGACGACTGCCTCTTGGTCCAAGTATAGGTTTCGTATTAGCACCATCAAGTGTTCTGGGATTCCTATTCTTCTCAGAGTCATCCACAGTTTGTCATGATCCACACAGTCAAATGCCTTTGCATAATCAATGAAACACAGATAAACATTCTTCTGGTATTCCCTGCTTTCAGCCAAGATCCATCTAATATTAGCTACAATATCCCTAGTACCACAACCCCTTCTAAACCCAGCCTGGACTTGTGGCAGTTCTTTGCTGATGTGCTGTTCCAGTCGTTTTTGGTGACAGAAAAGAAGCTGGAGATAGGATGATTAAATTTTGCATGATCAATGGCTTATTCATTCCAAATATGTTTTGTAGAAACATAAGCACAGGTAATACACATGGATTTTACCATATAGTATGCATAGGAATCAGATTGATTACATCTGCGGAAAGAACCACTGGAGAAGCTCAATACCAGCTGTGAACACTAGGGCAGGAGCTGACTGTGGAACAGACCACCAACTACTCATATGCAAGTTCAAGCTGAAGCTGAGGAAAATTAAACCGAATCCACGGGAACCAAAATATGACTTTGAGTTCATCCCACCTTAATTTCAGAACCATCTCAGGAACAGGTTTGAGGTCTTAAACACTAATGAGCGAAGACCAGATGAATTGTGGGAGGATATCAAGGGTATCGCCCAGGAAGAGTGCAAATGGTCATTACAAAGACAGAGGAGAAAAAAAGAACAAAACGGATGTCTGAAGAAACTCTGAAGATTGCACTGGAGCGCAGAGAAGCCAAAGCACAAGGAGGAATTCAAGATACTAAAGAGCTGAATAGAAGATTTCAAAAGGCATCATGGGATGACAAAGCAAAATATTACAATGAAATGTGCAAAGAGTTGGAGTCAGAAAATCCAATGGGCCAAACTCGGTCAGCATTTCTTAAGCTCAAGGAACTGAAGAACAAATTCAAACCTCTAGTTGCTATAATCAAGGATGCTTTAAGCAGAATGTTAAATGATCCTGGAGGTATCAAAAGAAAATGGAAGGAATATACTGAGTCATTGTATCAAAAGGAATTGGCAGATACAGAAGAATTTCATGAAATAACATTTGAGCAAGAGCCTATGGTGATGAAGGAAGAAGTTCAAACTGCTTTGAAGGAAATGGCAAAAAATAAGGCCCCAGGAATAGATGGTATAGCAATTGACGTATTTCAGCTAACAGATGCTGCCCTGGACGTGCTCACGAAGTTGTGCCAAGAAATCTGGAGAACAACCACTTGGCCAACTGACTGGAAGAGATCTATATTTGTTCCCATCCCAAAGAAGGGTTACCCAACAGAGTGTGGAAACTATAGAACAATATCATTGATTTAACATACAAGCAAGATTCTACTTTTAATAATATACAAAAATAAAATCTATTATATTTGTGGAAAGAGACAATGGGTAAGCTCATATCATCAGTCACAATGAGGTGAGCAGCTGACTGTGGACTGAGACATCAGTTGTTTGTATGCAAATTCAAGGTAAAATTTAAGAAAATGAAAATAAGTCCACGAGAAGAAACATATGACTTTAAATATTTCCCATCTGAATTTAGAAACCATCTCAAGAATAGATTTGTTTCACTGAACACACTATAATGACTGAAGACAAGATCAGTTTTGGATGGCATCAAAGAAATATACAGTGAAAGCAAAAAGTCATGAAAAAGAAGGAAATAAAAAGACCAAAATGGATGTCTGTCAGAAGAAAAACTGAACTAGAATATAGACAAGATGACATAAGAAGATGACCAACCAGATTATTTCAATGGACAGTTCCAGAAGACAAAGCAAAGTATCATAACAAAATGAAAAGACTTGTAGCTAGAAAAACCAAAGAGAACTCAGTATTTTTCAAGATGCAAAAGCTGAATTGTCATAACAGGAGTACAGAATGAAGGCTGCATAGTGGAGTGGACTCAGGGAGGGGGGATTGTAAAACAATGAAAGAATTTTTCTTTTACTTTTCAAAGAGAAGAGTAAACTGGGGGAAGCAGGAGAGGCAGGGAGAAAAATGCAACAATGAATGAATGGAAATCCAAAGTCTCTGTAAATGTTCATTAAAATTAATAATTAAAAAAAGCCCACACTGTCTGAGAAAAATGGGGAAAAAAACAACCCAACCAAACCCCAAACTGAAGGCCAAATTTAAGCCTCAACTTGCAATTCTGAAGGATTCTATGGGCAAAATCTTGAGGGATGCAGGAAGCAGCAAAAGAAGACTGAAGGAATAAACAGTCTCTATACTATATCACAAAGAACTGATTAATTCTTAACCATTTTAAAAAGCATATGATCAAGAAGCAGTACTATGAAGGAAGAAGTCTAAGCTGCACTGAAGTTATTGGAAAAAGAGAAGGCCCTAGGAATTGGTTTAATATCAACCAAGTTGTTTCAATAAAAAGATGCAGCCCTGAATGTGCTCATTCGCCTCTGCTAAGAAAATTGGAAGATAGTTTTTTGGCCAGCTGACTGGAAGAAATCTATATTTGCGCTCATTCAAAAAAAAAAGGTGATAAAAAATAATTCCAAAATTGTTGAACAATGTAACTGAAGTAACCTGTAATTAAAGTCTTGCTGAAAATAATTTACAAATGGCTGGAGCAAAGACATTGAGAGGAAATTGCCAGAAATTCATGGCATGTTCAGAAAAGGCCACGGAACATCACTGCTGACATCAGTAGATCTCTGAAGGCAGAAAATACCTTGTGTTTTAGTGGCTATAAAAATGCATTTGACTGTACGAGTCATAATAAACTATATATAATATTAAGAAGGATGGGAACTCCAGAATACTTATTTGTATTCATTAGAATCATATATATGATCCAAGAAGCAAACAGGAGGAGGAAAAACACACTGTAAGTTTAAATAAGGAAAAGTGTGTATCAGGGATGAATTCTTTCACCATATCTATCACTTTATATGATGAGCAAATAATCCCCAAAACTAGTTTATATGAATCAACATGGAGGAAGATGCATCAACAATTTATTATGCACATGACACAACTCTGGTTGGAGGGAAAAAAATACATACTTGAAGCATTATTTATGAAGTTTTCAGTATAGATTACACTTCAAAATTAAAGAAAACCACAATAAGATACCATTTGACTCTAGTAGCAGTGTCAAAGTTTGACAGGACAGCAAGTAATAAATGTTGGAGAGGATGTGGTGAGAAAGGAACTCTTATACAATGCTGGTGGGATTGTAAAATGGTACAACCACTCTGGAAGGCAGTTTCACGTTTACCCAGGAAGCTGAACATTGTTGTTGTTGTTATGTGCCGTCGAGTTGCTTGCGACTCATAGCGACCCTATGTACAACAGCCCTAAACTCCACTCTGTCCTGTGCCAATCCCACCGTCTCTGACACTCCCATCCCAATT
>NW_006399922.1:2630848-2631949 GCF_000299155.1 Elephantulus edwardii | reverse complement strand
CAGTTGGCCAAGTGGTTGTTCTCCAGATTTCTTGGCACAACTTGGTGAGCACGTCCAGGGCAGCATCTGTTAACTGAAATATGTCAATTGGTATAGAAATTCCATATAACCCAGCTATTCCACTGCTAGGAATATACCCTGAAAAAAATAAGAACTGAGGCACAAACGGAGACTTGTACACCAGTGTTCATAGCAGCGTTATTCACCATCACAAGAAAATGGTAAAAGTCCAACAACAATCAAATGGATTAAGAAATTATGGTACATTTACACAATGGACTACTACACAAAATGCAGGAGCAATGATTTTGTAAATCACTATGTAATTTGGGAGGAATTGGAGAGCATTATGCTAAGTGAACTAACTCAGTCTCATGAGAACAAATACTGTATAAGACCATTATTGTAGAACGTGGATGAGGACTCAAGGGGGGAAGGGTGGAAGCAGAGGAGTGAGGGTGAGTGGGGGGTGTTGTTAATCATAGGGTCACACAATTTGATGGGTGAAAGGAGGGGTGGGTAAAGGAAATGGAAAAGATCCAGTGTGAAAAATAATGTATATGAACTTTGTAAGTAAACGAGTATAAAGCAATTCCACTACTGGGAATATACCCTAAAGAGACCATAAATGACATCCAAGCAGATATATGCACACCTATGTTTATCACAGCTTTGTTCACAATAGCAAGAAGTTGGAAACAACCTAAGTGCCCATCAACAAACAAATGATAGAGAAGCTGTGGTATATTCACATATCAGAATACTATGCTGCATTGAAAAACAAGGAACTCATGCAATATTATTCAAAATGGGTGACCCTGGAGGACATTATGCTGAGTTAAATATCTCAGTCACAAAAGGACAAATTTATATGGTGCCACTGTTGTAGAATGAGGCTGACATCGGGGTTGGGGTAAGACTGAGAAAAACTCGATAAATTATGTTTACTGCATTGAAGACGATGAGGGAGAGAATAGCTTAAAAGTAATATATTTTAGGGCATTATGATTATCATAAGAATCCGTAATGAGGGTTGTAGAGTGGAGTATACTTTGGGGAGGGGTATGGGGGGTATTGTGTACCAATGAAGGAGTTTTTCTT
>NW_006399922.1:2617278-2630588 GCF_000299155.1 Elephantulus edwardii | reverse complement strand
ATTGAAATTAATAATTAAAAAAAGGAAAAGAAAAAAATAAAACTTTTCTTTACATTTTTTAAAAAATAAAGAAAAGTAAAACAACCACAATTGGACCAAGAAACAACATCATCATTAATAGAGAAAATAATGATGTTGTTAAGGATTCATTTTATTTGGAATCACAATCAACAATCCCAGAGACAATAGTTAAGAAATCAAACCGCATATTACAATGGGCAAATATAAAGTCAAGGATATCTTTAAAGTTCTAAGAACAAGGATAACACTTTAAAGTGCTTGACCCAAGTCATGCTTCTTCAATTGCTTCATACTCATATGAATGTTAGAATATAAATAAGGGTGGAAGATCTGATGCCTTTGAATTGTGCTCTTTGTAAAGAATACTGACCTTTCCATAAATGCTAAAAGAACAAAGCTGTCTTAGAATAAATGAAGCCAGAGATCTCTTTAGAAGCACGAATGGTGAGACTTTGTCATGTAAGTATGATTCACATACTTTGGACATGTTAACAAGAGGATCAGTTCCTGTAGAGGGGAAACATGCTTGGAAAAACAGAGGATCAGAGAAAAGAGGGAAGACTCTCAACAAGATGGATTGACAGTGATTGCAATAATGGGTTTAAGCATAGCACAGGTTTTGAGGATTGTGAAGATCAGACAGGGTTTTGTTTGTTAGGACTTGGAATCAACTCAACAGTACCTAGTAAGAACACTGAATGTTGTTGTTAGGTGCTGTCAAGTTGTCCACAACTCATAGTAATCCTATGAACAAAAGATTGAAGCCTTTCTCTAACCTGTAATATCCCCATGTTTAAGGCCATTATTGTATGTACAGTACCAATTCATCTCATTTAAAGTCTTTTTGCTGAATCTCTATTTTAGCTAGCATGATGGTTTTTTCTAAGAACTTGTGCTCCTTGACAATATACCCAAAGTATACAAGATGATGTTTCATCTTATAAGTGTATTCATATGTATTTGCATCTATGAAACTGTGTGCAAAAAAAGAAGGCATAAAAAGAAGGCATATAGGAACACAATTACAGATACTTGTAAGTTCTCACAGGGCTGGCTTTCTGGGCTTGTTTGTAAGAGTGAGACTTCATGGAATATCTCAATATGATATAGTTCAGGTAGTTATGTTCCCCAGGGAAGGCTCAGTCCCGTCTCCCCACAAGCAATGTAGAGTGCTCACTCTCAGCACAGAGCTTCACCTCCCTCACCTTTTCTCCTGCAGCTTAGTGTCTTCCTTTGGTGTTTTTAGATTTTATATTATACTGGTTACTGGTTTACATACAAAGTATATAAAGTTCATATACATTGTTTTTCACACTGGAACTTTTCCCCTTCCTTTAAAAATCCCTCCTTCCACCCATCAAATTGTGTGACCCTACATTTAAGCACACACACACACACACACACACACACACCCTTGGATCATCATACATGTGCTACAATGATGGTCCTAGACAGTATTTGTATTTCTGAGACTAAGTTAGTTCACTTAGCATAAGGCTATACAGTTCCTCTTGTTAGGTAGTAATTTACAAAATCATTGCTACTGTGTTTTGCGTAGTATTCCAATGTGTAAATATACCATATTTCTCAATGCATTCTATTGTGGTTGGGCATTTGGGCTGTTTCCATGTTCTTGCTATGGTGAATAATGCTGCTATGAACATTAGTGTACAAGTCTCTGTACCTTAGTTATCATTTTTTCAGGGTATATTCCAAGCACAGTGGAATAGCTCAGTCATATGGAATTCCTATGTCCACTTTTCTTAGGAAGCATCAAACTGCCTTCCAGAATGCTTGTACCATTTTACAATCACACCAATGTACAAAGAGTTCTTTTCTCACTGCATCCTCTCCAACATTTATTTGCTGCCCTCCTAAGCACTGGCACTGCTACTGGGGTAAGATGGTATCTCATTTTGGTTTATAATCTCTTACACCACCTTCCACCTTTGCAAACATGATGCCCCTTCTCCAAGGAATAGCCTCTCCTCAGAACATGCCCAACGTTTATGAAATGAAGCTTTGTCTTCTTTGCCTCCAAGAAGCACTCTGGGTGTACTTGCTCCTAGACATATGTTTATTCTTTTGGTAGTCCATGAGATATTCAGTACTCTTTTCCAACTCAACATCTCAAAGGTATAAAAATTCTTCTGTCATCCTTATTCACTATCTAGCTTTTCAGATATATTGTTGTTGTTCTTATGTGCCGTCAAGTCATCTGCAACTCATAGCCACCCTATGTACAATAGCCCTAAACCCTGCTCTATCCCTTGCCAATCTTACTGTCTCTGACACACCCATTCTGATTACCCCAGTCACTGAATCAATTTATCTCATTGAGGATCTTCTTCTCCTGTGCTGTCCCTCCACCCTCCCAAGCATGATAGCCCTCTTCAAGGGCTTTGCAACATGCCCAAAGTATGTCAGACAAAGCTTCATAATCCTTGCCTCCAAGGGGCAGCCTGGCTTCACCCTCTCCAAGACAAACTTGTTTGTTCTCCTAGCAAGGCATCAACTCTTTTTATATCATCCCTAGTCATTGTCCAGTTCTCTGATGCATAGTAAGTAATTGCAAAGACCATGGCCTCTATCAGGTGCACCTTTACGTCAGACTGACATTGTTGCTCTTCAGTACTTTGGAGAGGTCTCTGACAGTAGACTTTCCTAATGCAATTTGTCTTTTAATTTCCTGGCTGCTGGTACCAAGAGTATTGATTGTAGAGCCAAGTAAACTGAAGCTGTGAACAATCTCAATCCCTTCACCCTCTATCCTGATGCTGCCAATTGGTCCAGTGGTGAGAATTCAGATGTATAGCAAGTGACAAAAAGACTGTGGACTGAATGAGGTGTACCTCATTTCTCAAACTGACATCAGAGTTCCTCAATAATTTGGAAAGGTGCCTGAATGCAAACTTTCCCAATGCAATATGTCTCCTGATTTCCTGGCTGCTTGTACTAAGATTGTGGATCCAAGTAATATGAAGTCGTGAACAGTTTCAATCTTTGCTCCATCTATCATGATGTTGCTTATTGGTCGAGTAGTAAGAATTTTGATCTTGAGAGGTAATCTATATTGAGTGCTGTAGTCTTTGATATTCTGGAGCAAGCATTTCAAGTTTTGCTTACTTTTAGCAAGCAAGGATGTGTCATCTCCACAGTGCAGGTCTTCCTCCAATTCTTATGCCACATGCTTCTTTACAGAGTCCACCTTCTTGAATAATTTGCTCATTATATAGATTGAATAGGTATGGAGACAGGATATAATCCTCATGCACATCTTTGTTCATTTTAAACCATGCAATGCTCCATCGTTCAGTCTGTATATTAGTCTCTCGCTCTTGGTATAGGTTTATCATGAGCACAATTAAGTGTTCTGAGATTCTCATTATTCTTAAAGTTAGCCATAACCTGTTTAATTCACATAGTCAAATGCCTTTGCATAGTCAATAAAGAATAAATAGACATTCTTACAGTATTCTTTACCATCTGACATCAGCAACGATGTCCTTGGTGTCACAGCCTCTTGTAAATCCAACTTGAATTTCTGGTAGTTCTCTGTCAATGTATTGTTCCAGTTGTTCTTTGGATGATATTCAGAAGTACTTTGCTTCCATGTGATATTAATGATATTATTTGATAATTTCTGCATTCTGTTGGCTCACTTTTCTTGGGAATGGGAACAAACATGGATCTCTTCTAGTTGGTTGGCCAAGTAGTTCTCCAAATTTCTTGGCATAGACTGGTTAGCACATCCAGGGTGGCATCTGTTAGTTGAAGCATTTCAAATAGTATCTCATTGATTCTTGAGGCCTTATTTTGTCCAATACCTTCAGTGTAGCTTGAACTTCCTTCATTACCATTGGGTCTTGATCAGATGGTGGTGGTGGTGGTGGTGGTGGTGGTGGTGGTGTGCCACTGAGTTGGAACTGACCCATAGCGAACCATCCAATGGGAGGAGATTGCTCATTTCCCCCCATAATCAGCTGGTGGTTTCGAACCACATACACTCAGGATTGCTGCATAGCTTCTTACCACCAGAACTTCAAGAAATATTTCAATATTGGTCAATTCTTGGTGGTACATTACCTCAGTATTCTTTTAATGCTTCCTCAATAATGCAATGTTTTGATCATAACATCCCTCAATAGTGCAACTCAAGGCTTTAATTTCTTTTTCAGTTATTTCTGCTTGAGAAATGCTGAGCAAATTCTTCCCTTTTTTATTCTCTGGTTCAACCTTTCTACACATTACATTACAGTATTTTGTTTTGCCTTCTCAAGCTATCCTTTTAAATTTTCTGTTCAGCTCTTTTATTTCAGCATCTCTTCCTTTTATTTTTATTTCTCAATACTCTAGTGCAATTTCCAGAGATTCTTCTGACATCCATTTTGGTCTTTTCTTTCTCATCTTTGTAATGACCTTTTGCTCTCTTCATTGATGATATCCTTGTTGTCATCCCACAACTCATATGGTCTTCCATCATTGGCTTCAAACCTATTTTTAAAGATATTTTAAAATTCAGGTGGGATAGACTCAAGGTCATATTTTGGTTCTTGTGGAAGGGAACAGTAAACTAAATTTACAAAAATGGAACCAGAACAGAAATAAAGAGACTGTTCAATCATTGTGAAGAATATAAGCAATGTGAGTGAAAAATTTGTGCAGAAGTTCTTCAATAGGAAACTCAACTGCATGTAAACCATCCCCCAAATCCACAATAAAATACTATTTAATAGTAAAGAATGCTTTGTTTTGTGAAATTCACTTTGAACAAATTATGAACTACAGCTTTATCAAGCATTATAGTGTTCCCATGTAAGAAAGCACAGGTGTGCTTTTTAAAATCTTTTTTCAATTTATTTTGTATTGTTTTGCTCACAAAGTTTGTATATATTTGTATCACACACTGTTCTTCATTCATAATGTGGTTCATACAATCATCCCCATGCGTTATGTTTTATAAAATTAATCACCATCAGACCTTGCCCATCATCAACTGCTTCTTGTGTGGGGTTTTCCCTACTCACTGGTAGGGGTTGAGAGTGGAGAGAGAAGGGATTATTAGAAAAGGTTATGGCATATATTTAATTTTAAAAAGTCAATTTGTATAATGTCAAAACTAGTTCAAAACCTATCAAGTTACATAGTACACCTGCTAAAGTAAGGATTCCCAGCCCATTTCCCCAAGTCCACTCCAAGTTCCTGATTATGTCTAGTGCTGGGCTCAGCAATACACAACTTTAACAAGTGAGTCAAGTGATTTTTACAATCTTATTAATAAGGGGAACACTAATATTAAAGAAGGATGAGTAAACTTCTTCTGGAAAGGAACAAATAGTATACATAGGGTTTTGTAAGCTATGTGGTCTCTGTTGCCATTGCAGCATGAAAATACCCATAGACAATGCATTTGTAAATGAGTATGACTCTGCTTTAGTAAAGATTTCTTTATAAAACAAGTAGCAAGCCAGATTTGCCTTGGCATCTGTGTATATCAACCTCTTATTTAGTTGCTGTTGGGTACTGTTGATTCTATTACAACCCTTACAAAGCCTACAAACACCAGATTTAAACTTTGTCCTATCTTGTGTCATTGAATGAGCTCTGTCTTGCTCAAATCCATTGTCTAGAACAAAACATTCATTCATTAATCCACATAAGCATAGTATATGAGACAAACAAATTCAGATCTACTTTCTTGAGGGGTCTTTCTTCACATGCAGGAAGAAAAGGATCCCCCTTCCCTTCTAATGTAGTGTAAAAATAACTCACCAAAATACCAATGTCTCTAGGAAGGAAATTCCAACAGTGGATGCTCCAACCACGACGATTTTGGCATTGACACTTATTTTAGGTTCCAATGTTAGTTTTCTGTTTGTATGGTTCAAGGCATAACACAACTGGAAGAGAAAGTACAAAGAAAAGGAGAAACATAAGAAAATACGACTGTTTGAAGTGCCAAATGGCATGTAATTATTTAACCAAGACATTACTGAGAAATCAAATCCAGACACAAGCACAATGAAAGCATGAGAAGGTTTTTCTAAATTAATACAAGAATTCGGAACCATACCTGTTTTGTTCTACAGGTATTTTATAAAGAAAGAGGTTCCCAATGATTCTAGTAAATAAAAGACAGATTGTTCCCTGAGACTATGATTTCATGAAAGGTCTTAAATATTCCTTCAGGTCAAAGCTTTCCTGAAATGTTGATCCATAATTAGACTACAAGTTGAGTACCTGAAGACAAGTATTATCCTTTTTAAAATTTTTATCCCTTACATTAAATTTTGTATGTAATATCTATCCAATAATATAAAGAATAAAACATATTTACCAAATCACAAGAAAATGCATTGGCATGATAATCATAATTCAATAATTTAGATATTTCAGCTGACTGCTCATGAAAAATAACATGTCAGAAGATGGTGAAATGACATTCTTGCTGATATACCCATTTATTTAAATTTTCTTTACACAGTATAAACTTATCTATTAGGTCAAAATATTCAAATTATAGGAAACAAAACTATTGTTTACTTTTTTAAAGTCCTGAGACAAGATGCAGTGGGACTTATTTTTTATGAACCTGAATTCTCCCATGTCTTGGGTTGCTGCACTTGGCATTTTGAATGCCTTAAGTGTCACGGGTGTGATAGTTACAAGCGTTTCCATTCACCAAGTCCATACCTAGTCCCTTTAAACAAGGGACTAAAGGGAGCTGGAAGGTGGACCTTTGTGATTAACAGTGAGTTAGGGTCTGGAAGCCTGTTATTTAAACAAGCTGAGATCCAGAAGGTAGGACCTTTTTATTTCATTAAGTCATTCGGGGGCTAGGAGCATCTTGTTTAAAACACTTAGGACATGGAAGGTTGGCATTTGTAATTAACTATCAGTTGGAGTTTAGGAATCTCTTATTTAAAGCAGTTGGGATCCAGAAGGCAAGCCTTTTTCTTCATGGATAATGAAAATTTATTATATTAAATTAGCCAAAAGATTTATACTTACATCTCTTTCCCTTGTATTTTTTTTAATTATTTTATATCATTGGGAAAGTCTGCTGTCAGAGACCTCTCCAAAGTACTAAAGAGCAATGATATCAGTCTGGAGTCTAAGATGTGCCTGATACTAAGGTGTGCCATAGTCTTTGCAATTGCTTACTATGTGTCAGAAAGTTAGACAATGACTAGGGATCATAGAAGGAGAATTGATGTCTTTGAGCTGTGGTGCTGGAGAAGAGTATTGAATTTACCATGGATAGCTGGGAAAACAAACAAGTTTGTCCTAGAGAGGGTGAAATTAAGCTGATCCTTGGAGACAAGGATTCTGAAGCTTCATCTAGCATACTTTGGACATGTTTCAAGGAGGGATCAGTCCTTGGAGAGGACCATAATGCTTGGGAGGGTGGAGGAACAGTGCAAGAGAGGAAGACCCTCAATGATATGGATTGATTCAGTGACTGGGGTAATGGGGATAGGTGTGTCAGAGACAATAAGATTGGCACATGATAGAGCAGGGTTCAGGCCCTTGTACAAAGAGTCACTATGAGTTGCAAGGGACTTGATGGCAAATATCAACAACAACATTTGTATTTTGTATTTGTACACAAAATTCATATACATTGTGTGTTTCATACAATCATTCTCATAGACTGTTTTATAAAATTAATCACCATTGAACTATGCCCACCATTAATCCACCTTTTCAGGTCCCCCTGAGCATTCCCATTTCCTTTACCTCTTTGCTCCACCCACCAAAATGCAGGACCCTGTAATTTCCCCCTTGTGTACTCTCACCCCTCTGCTCCTACCCCTTCCTCATTTGTATCCCCATAAACATTTTACTAGTTATCTTTCTATTTTTACAATGGTCTTATGCAGTATTTGTACTCATGAGACTGAGGGCAATCAGCATAATGCTCTCTGGTCTCACCTAAGTTATGTAGTATTTTTCAATATTATTGCTCCTAAGTGTTGCAGAGTATTCCATTGTGTGAATGTACCACAATTTCTCATTCTTTTCAATTGTGGTTGGACATCTGAGCTCTTTCCATGTTCTTGTTTTGTGAATAATGCTGCTATGAACACTGGTATACATATCTCTATTTGTATCTCAGTTCTAATTTCCTTGGGGTATATTCCTAGCATTGAAATAGCTGAACCATATAGCATACTATGCTCAGCCTTTTCTTTATCATGTAGACTAACACCACCACCCCTCACCACCACTTTCCTTCTTAAACTTTACATTTCTTATAATCATAACCATATATTGTGTTTTATAAAATTAATCACCATTGGACTATGACCACAATTACCTCATCTTTTCAGGTCCCCACCAGATCTTTCCTATTTCCTTTACCTTTCTCCCTTCACCCACAAAATTGTGCAACCCTACAATTCCACCCCTATCCATCCTCACCCAACTTTCCCCCTTGAACTTCCATATGTGTTTTACTAGGTACCCTTCTATTTTTACAATCCTGGTCTTATGCAGTATTTGTCTTTATGAGACCATTAGTTTGCTCAGCATAATGTTCTCCAGTCTCTTTTAAGTTATGTATTTTTTTCAAAATCATTGCTTCTATGTTCAGCTTTTTGAGGAAACACCAAGCTGCCTTCCAGAGTGGATGGACCATTTTACAGTCCCACCTACAGTATATGAGAGTTCTAATCTTTCTTCATCCCCTCCAACATTTATTGTTTGATGTCCTGTTAAACTTTGTCACTGTTACTGAGGTGAGATGGCATCTCATTATGGTTTTAATTTTAATCTCTCTTACTGTCAATGATTTTAAGCATTTCTTCATATGTCTGTTGGTCATCAAAATGTGCTCTTCTGTGAAAAGTCTTTCCACGTCTTTTGCCAATTCTGTAATTAAGTTATCAGTATTTTTCTCCTAGAGGCCCTGTAGGATTCTGTAAACTTCTATTATGAGACCCTTGTCTGAGACTGTATCGCCAATTACTTTTCCCAGTCAGTAGATTTTCTTTTCCCCATACTAGAAAAAGGTTTTTTTATATGCACATGGATTTAATCTTCAGAACATCCATTCATCAATTTTAGTCTCTCCTAGTTATGTATTTCTGGCTGTGTTTATCAGCCTCTTTATACCATAGTTTAGGCCTTCTGAGTTTGGTCCCATTTTGTCTTTAATGATTTGTATAATCTGGATCTTTCTTCTAGGTCTCTGGTCCAGCTTCAGTTTATTTTTATGTATAAATGGTGTTAGATGTCTATTCAGGAAAGCCTCTTCATTTAACAATCACTTAGGAGCTGGGAGACCCTTTTCAAAGCAATTAGGACCTGGAAGGTGGGTCTTTGTGATTAACAGTGAGTTGAGGGCTGGAAACCTCTTATTTAAAGAGTTGGGATCCAGAAGGTAGCAATCTTTTATTTCATTAACTGTTGGTTGGGGGCTGGGGACCTCTTAGTTAAATTAATTAGGCTCCTTTGATTAATTGTCGGTTGGGCCCTTGGGCCTCCTGTGAAGTCTGATTTGCCATTATAGGTAAAATACTAAATTGACAGTTTGTTGTATTTAGGGAATTCATTGTTTCAACTAGTATAGCACATTTCTCTCAGTTTGCTGTACTGAGATAACTTTTAGGTTGCAGTGATGCTGAAAGCTATGCCACCGATGTGTTAAATGCCACAAAGATTACCTATGCTCCCAGATTGAGACAGACTAGGAAGCAGGATTGACCATTGAATTCTTTTTTTTTTTTAATTTAGGTTGTTTATTTTTCATTTCAATGAACATCTACAGAGATTTTGGGATTCCATTCATTCATTGTTGCACCCTTCTCCCCGCACAAACCCCTCCCCACCCTTTGCTCCTCTCCTTGAAAAGCAAAAGAAAAACTCCCTCATTGGTACACAATCCCCCCCCACACCTCCCCAAACCCCACCCCCTAGCGCGAAATATAATCCACTCTGCAAACCTCACTGCATACTCCTACGATAAAAATAATGCCCTAAAATATAATACTTTTAGACTATTCTCTCCCCCATAGACTTCAATGCCGTAAACATTAAATAACATGCCTCTAAAAACACTACGAATAGTGGAGGAACATGAATAGTTACAGTATTAGAGGTAGAGCCAACACTGGACATCAAGCAAAATAAGGAAAATTAGTGGCAAGCAACATTTTATAATTGGAACATGGAATGTACCAAACATGAATGTTGGAAAACTAGAAGTTGAGAAAAATGAAATGAAATACACGAACATCAACATTCTAGGTATTAGTGAGATGAGATGGGCAAGCTTTGGCCACTCAGAATCAGATAATCACTTGGTATACTATGCTATATTTCAGTTCTAAAATAAGAGAAATGATGAAAATAAGAGCAACGATGTCAGTCTAAGTACTAAGGTGAACCTAATCCAGGACATGGTCTTCTCAATTACTTGTTATGTTTCAGAGAGTTCAACAATAACTAAATGAGAGAAGAAGAATAGATGCCTTTGAGCTGTGGTGCTGGAGAAGACTCTTGAACCTACCATGGACTGCCAAGAAAACAAACATGTCTGTCTTGGAGAGGGTGAAACCAAGTCTCTCCTTGGAGGCTAGGATTTTGAAGTTCCACCTCACTTACTTTGGGCATGTGGCCAGGAAAGATTGGTTCTTGGAGAAGGACATCATGCTCTGAAGGGTGGAGGGACAGACAGCTCAGGAGTTGAAGACACCAGATGAGATGGATTGATACAGTAACTGAGGTAATGGGGATTGGTGTGTCAGAATTAGTGAGACTGGCTCAGGACAGGAAAGTTTGCAGAGCTGCTGTACATATGATCACTACACGTTGCAGGCGACTCAATGGCATATAACAACAATAACATACTATGACAAGTTTGGAAGCAGGAGTGGCATCCACTTCCTAAACAACATGCCTCCAGAAACTCTAAGAACTTTGATAAATGTCAATTGTTGTAGAGGGGCTTCAGGTCTTTGTTCATAGGGTCACTATGGGTCATGTTCGACTCAAAGGCAATCAACAACATACTATGCTGGGAATAAAAAGCAAAGAAGAATGGTATTGTCTTCACAATAAAAAAGTCAATTTTAAGTTCTATAGTGAAGTACAATGTAGAGAGCGACAGGATATAATACTTGTACATACAAGAAAGACAAGTTAATATTAGTATTACTCAAATGTATGCCTCTATAGCCAAAGATAAAGAAATTGAAAATTTTTACCAAATCTTGTAGTCAAAAAATGACCAAACATGAAAGCAAGATGCATTAATGATAGTGATGATTGTAATGCAAAAATTGGAAACAATAAAGAAGAAATGGTAATCATAAAGTATGGACTTGATGACAGAAATGAGGCTGGAAACAGAATGATCAAATTTTGTATGGTCAGTGATTTATTCATTGCAAATATCTTTTTTTAAAAAACCCAACAAAAACCAAACACAAACAATGACTTTACACATAGGCTTCACTTATGACTGACTACATCTATGGAAGGTATTGAGGGAGAATCTCAGTATAAGCAGTCAAAAGTAGGCCATGGGTGAACTGTAGGTCAGACTCTCAACTATCATGTGCAAGTTCAAATTGAGGTGGATGAAAATTAAAACAAGGCCACAAGAACCCAAATATGATCTTGTTTCTATTCTACCTGAATTTCAAAATCATCATAAGAATAAATTTGAAGCATTGAATACCAATGATTGAAGATAAGATAATTTGTAAGATGACATCAAGGATATTGTCCATAAAGAGAGCAAAAACTCTTTACAAATACAAAGAAAAAAAAAATGAACGTCAGAAGAGACTCTTAAAAATGCAAATCTAGAAGGCAAAGCAAAGGGAAAAGATGATGAAGTAAAGAGCCAAACAGGACATTTAGAAAGGCAGCTCGAGAAGACAAAGTATTATAACGGAATGTTAAAAAAGGCTGGAATTGGAGATTTAAAAGGGCAGAATTTGCTCTGTATTTCTCAAGCTGAACGAAATGAACAACAAATTTATATCTTGAGTTGAAATACTGGAAGATGGACAATATCTTCAACAACTGAAGAAGCATCACATGAAGATGCCGAGACTATATTTTTTGTACCAAAAAAAGAATTAACTGACAATTAAACATGTCAGGAAGTATTACATGAGCAGGAGTTAATGATAATGAAAGAGGAAGTTGAAGCTTCACTGAAGGCACTGGCAAAAAAGTAAAACCATGGACATGAAGGGATACCAATTGACTGTTTCAACAATTGATTGATGCAGTCCTGTATCTGTTCACCAGTCTATATCTAGGAAATGTTGGTTCACTATATTGCTCACCAGTGTATGCTAGGAATTTTTGAGTACAGTTGTCTGGCCAACTGATTGAAAGAGGTCTATATTTGTTTCCATTTCCAAGAAAGGTGATCCAACAGAATGTGGAAACTATTGAACAATATAATTAATATCACATGCATGCAAAATATTAATGAAGATTATTCAAAAATAGATAGAACAGTACATAGTTAGGGTAGATAGAGCAGTACATAGACAGATAGATGTTAGTTAAATGATAAATTACAGGTAGATGATAGATAGATAGATGATAGATAGATAGATGGAGAGATAGATGATAGATAGATAGATAGATAGATAGATAGATAGATAGATAGATAGAACAGTACATAGACAGCCAGAAGTTTAAGCAGGATTTAGAAGAGGCTGTGGCATCAGAAATATCATTACTGATGTCATAGAGATCCTGGCTGAAAGTAAAGAATACCAGAAGAATATCTATTTATAACATATGGACTATGCAAAGGCTTTTATGTGGATCATAAAAAGTTATGCCTAATATTGAGAAGAATAGGAATCCCAGAGCACTTAATTGTGCTCACAAGAAACCTAGACCTAGACCAAGAGACTGCTGTGCACATACAGCAAGGGAACACTACATGGTTTAAAATTTAGAAGAGAGTGTGTCAGGGTTGGGAATCAAAGATGCATTCTCTCATATTACCTGTTCAATCAATATGCTGAGCAAATTATTCAAGAACTTGGACTCTGAAGAACAATGTGGCATTAAGATTGGAGAAAGACTTATAAATAACCTGCATTATGCAGATTACACAATTTTGCTTGCTGAAAGTGAGGAGGACTTCAAGCATTTGTTGCAGAAGATCAAAGAAAACTGATGTGCTACATAATTTATATAAGGTTTTAAAGGTTTTCCACATGTTTGTGTCTTAAACATTCCAAAATAATTTGAAATGTATTTCATTATGATAAAGTGAGATGCTGAAAATATTAAATTTGTTCAAGATA
>NW_006399922.1:2612851-2616083 GCF_000299155.1 Elephantulus edwardii | reverse complement strand
GATAGAGCAGGGTTTAGAGCTGTTGTGCATAGGGTCGCTATGAGTCGGAAACGACTCGACGGCACATAACAACAACAACTAGAATATATAATAGAATATAATAATATATAGAATATAGTAATGAAATAGAATAATATAGACTATAGCCTTCAATTGAGTTGCATCTCAACATCAAGAAAACAAAAATTCTTACCACCAGATCTATAGGTAACATCATGATGTTGTTGTTGTTGTTATGTGCTGTGGAGTCGCCTGACAACAGTCCTAAACCCTGCCCTATCCTGTGCCAATCTCACTGTCTCTGACACCCCTGTCCCCATTACCCCAGTCACTGAACCAATCCATCTCATAGAGAGTCTTCCTCTTCTGTGCCCTCCCTCCACCCTCCGAAGAATGGCGTTCCTCTCCAAGGACTGGTCCCTCTTTGCAACATGTCCAAAGTATGTCAGATAAAGCTTTAGAATCCTTGTCTCCAAGGAGCAGCCTGGCTTCATACTCTCCAGGTCAAACCTGTTTATTTTCTTAGCAGTTCACGGTATAGTCAATACTCTTCTTCAACCCCACAGCTCAAAGGCATCATGCATAGCAAGTGATTTCAAAGACCATGGCATGTATCAGTCACTCCTTAGTCTCCAGACTGACATCGGTGCTCTTCAGTGCCTTAGAGAGGTCTCTAACCACAGACTTTCCCATCAAAATATGTCTTTTAATTTCCTGGCTGCTGGTGCCAATAGTGTTTACTGTGGAGCCAAACAAAATAAAACTGTAAACAATCTCAAGCTCTTCACCATCCATCATGATGCTGCCAATCAGCTCAGTGGTGAGAATCTTTGTTTTCTTGATATTGAGCCTCAATCCCTACTGAAAACTGCAGTCCCTTACCTTCCACAGCAAGCACTTCAGGTTCTCAGTTTCAGCAAGCAGGACTGTGTCATCTGCTTAATGCAGATTGTTGATGAGTCTTCCTCCAATCCTGATGCCACATTTCTCCTCATAGAGCCCAACCTCCCGGATAATCTGTTCTGCATAAAAATTGAAAAGGCATGGAGCCAGGATACAGCCCTGGTGCACACCCTTCCCAATGTTGAACCATGCAGTGTTTCTTTGCTCTGTTCTGACGACTGTCTCCCAGTCCAAGTATAGGTTTTGCATTAGCACAATCAAGTGTTCTGGGATTCCCATTCTTCTCAGAGTCAGCCACAGTTTGTTATGATCCACACAGTCAAATGCCTTTGCATAATCAATGAAAAAAGATAGACATTCTTCTGTATTCCTTGCTCTCAGCCAAGATCCATCTAACATTAGCTACAATATCCCTAGTACCTTGACCCCAGCCTGGGCTTCTGGCATTTCTCTGCTGATGTGTTGTTCTAGTCATTTTTGGATAATCATTAGCAGAATCTTGCTTGCTGCGATATTAATGACATTGTTGATAATTTCCACACTCTGTGAGATCACCTTTCTTTGGAATGGGAACAAATATAGATATCTTCCAGTCAGTTGGCCAAGTGGTTGTTCTACAGATTTCTTGGCACAACTTGGTGAGCACATCTAGGGCAGCATCTGTTAGCTGAAATATGCCAATTGTTATACCATCAATTCCTGGGGCCTTATTCTTAGCCAATTCTTTCAAAGCCGTTTGAACTTCTTCCTTCATCACCACAGGCTCTTGCTCATATATTGTTTCATTAAATTCTTCCATGACTTCCAGTTCCTTTTGGTATAATGACTCTGTATACTCTTTCCATCTTCTTTTAATACTTAAAGGATCATTTAATATTCTGTCCGAAGCATCCTTAAGTTTTAAAACTCAAGGCTTGGATTTCTTCTTCAGTTCCTTGAGCTTAAGAAATGCTGAATGAGTTCAGCCCCTTTGACTTTTTACTCCAGCTCTTTGCACATTTTATTATAATACTTTACTTTGTCTTGCCACACCGCCTTTTGAAATCTGTTAAGCTCTTTAATGACAGGTGGAAAAAATACTAAATCTGTCAACAATTTCATCTGACTTGGATCGACAATCAGCATCCTTGGTACCAGCAGTTAGAAAATCATAAAATTCATTGCACTGGGAACATCTTTACCCAGGGACATTTCCATATTATTGACAAGCAATGATGTCAGTTTGAGGACTAAAGTGCATCTGATTCAAGCAATAGTCTTTCTGATCACTAGGTGTGCATCTGACAACTGGACAATGAAGAAGGATGACAGAATATTAATTAATGTCTTTGAACTGTGGTGTTGGAGAAGAGTACTAAATATATTATGGACTGCCAATAGAACAAACAAATGAATCTTAGAGAACATGTAGGTAGAGTACTCTTTGGAGTCAAAAGGAATAAAACTTTGCCTCACATACTTCGGGCATGTTGCTAAAAGAGGCTATTCTTTGGTGAGCTATATCATGCTTAGAAAGGCAGAGGGTTGATGAAGGAGAGGAAGACCCTCAATCAGGTGGGTTGACACAGTGACTGCGATGATGGCCTCTAGTGTGTCAGGAAGTGTGAGGATGGTACAGGACAGGACAGGTTTCAGATCTGTTGTACAGGTGGTACTCATCTCAACAGCACCTGATAACGACAACATCTATAGTCTCAGATAGTCTATAAATATGGAGGAGATAAATGTCTTGAGAAGAATTAATAACGATTAACAGAAAGTGAAAATAAAGTTTGGAGAAAGTCATATCTCCATAATAAGCATTGTTCCTGCATTGTTCTATTCCTACTCCACATTCAGTATGGTACATCTTGGACTTTGGAAGACACTGAGTCCACATCCACCTTCAAGAAGGAGCTTTAACGGACATAACCAAATTATATAATTCCACTCTCTCTGCTCAATGAATGACACAAGAAATACTTATAGTCTATTTTGATATAAGACTCAAGTCCAGGCTTTTGAATAATGGGAACAAAGCCCAACAAACACAGATGATTTCTCTTCTTCTCAACAGTATGAAGTGTAAATGGGTAGTATGAAATACTTAGCCTTCATGCTACAAAGACATATATAGAATAAAGTCTCAAAGAAATCATGGAGATATCTGAATAAGGATGCCATATAAACCTACTTGAAGTCTATACTACCTATAGTCTCTTATGACAAATACCAATGCAAATAAATTACAATAGTCTGTGTAACACAAATCCCCTAAGTTCACTGGCTTAAAACAATATTTCTATTTATTCTTTTTTTTCTTTTTTTTGTATATTTTATTAATTTTCAT
>NW_006399922.1:2602663-2611997 GCF_000299155.1 Elephantulus edwardii | reverse complement strand
TTGGATGTCAGCTATGGTCTCTTCAGGGTATATTCCCAGTAGTGGAATTGCTGGGTCAAATGGTATCTCTATTTGCAACTTCTTGTTTATGCAATTATAGGCCAGCTGGAATAGGTTGATTTCAGTTAGATCCATCCTGCCACTTCATCTATCTTTCACATCTCTAATCTTTTTTGATAACCCAACTAGTTGGGGCATATTCTTCTCATAGTAATGATAAAACTGCAGGGGATTGAGAAAGAATAAGCATTATTTATTAAGCTTGGGCTTATAGCATTTACCAAAGTAATTTATGTATGAAAGTTTCCCCATAAGGTGGGGAAATACATTCCTTCTAGTGGGAGTACCTTTGAGTCACAGAGCAAAGGGTACAGATCCAAAGAAAGATGAAAACCCGAGAATGATGCCACCAACTTCATTCTCCTAACTATGTAAGTCACTTTGTTTCTCTTACAGGAAATGGAATCTTCCTAAATGGATGTCTTTTGTAAATGAAAATAGTAGCTACATCCTTAGAGTGAAAAAGTTCTTCAAAGAAATAACAGCTGTGATCCACTCTATGAAGACTTTCTAGGACAAGACACTGAGAAAGGCACATGGATGCTGTTGTGTGCTAGGCTCTCATTTTCAAGACAAGCAGACTGACAGTAAATTTGCTCCAGCTATCCTTGGATCTGTTATTTTAGAGAAAGGCAGGTAGAACTGCATATAAACTGGTATGATTGTATCTAATCATGAGTCTAATTAACAGATGTGCAATGTTAGTGGATATCAAAATCCAATATTCTTTCCACAATAGGATATGTATGTTCAGACACTATTTTCTGCTGCATGGGCATATACACTACCATTATAACATGAGAAGTAATCAAATTCCCTAGTAGAATTATACCCTACTTAAGAAACAGCCCCTGTTATCAGTGATACAAAGGTGTCTGGGAACAGAACAGAATAGCTTTTGTTCCATACAATGGCTTTAACACTAGCAGGTGCCAAGCCTCAGGAATCATCTAACTGCTAAATACTCAAACTCCCCTTGGGGCATCAAGGATCAGGACCAAGAATGGTGAATGTTGTCTCAGGAGAGTGATCAAGCATCATGAGACAAATGATACACAGTAAATCAATTTGTGCACATGCTATAATTAAAACCATATTCAAAATTAGATATGGCTAAGTCTTTGGACCTGAAATAAGTAATTATTTTATTAGGCTAGATTATTATGGTTTTAAATACCTTCACAAAAGAAAGCCTGCCTCAGGTGGAAGCCTCTGTCATTGAAGACTATAAGTTTAAGTTATCTTCTGCTGCTCTAGAAAGTATTCATTTTTCTTATAAGCAAGAATTCTTTGTCATTTTTAAAAGTAGAATACATCCTTTCTTTATGTTTTCTCAAGCTACAGGTTTGTATATAGAGAAAAGTATGTCAAGTCAACTTTTCCCACTTCTTGGTCTTAATATTTATAAAAAAAATGTCTTCTGGAAAGGGAAGCTGCAAAGAGGTATGTGGTGGCCCTGTCCCTACAGCCCCCACAGAACAGAGAGCATTCAGCTGCCAGAGGGAAGGTGGTTTCCCACTGCCCGGAACCCAACACGCCCAAAGACAATTACAGACCTTAGAAGACACGGCCACAGATAACAGAAATTCCCAGCAGACGATTGGACACCTGTAAGGGAAGGTACATAGAGATATATGGTGGCCCTACCACCCCACAACAGTTAGAGAGAGTGCAGCAGCCAGAGGAAAGTTGATCTCCTGATGTCCTGTGCATCAGCGACAAGAACAACTACAAACTTTAGAAGAGGTGAGCTCAGGCGGGAGAGATGTGCAGCAAGTTACTACACACTTGAGAGGGCAGCTATCTAGACTGTCAGGCCCCTGCTTGGAAGAAACAATGGCTGCTATAAATAAAGTGAATACCACAGAGACAAGAAAAAAAAATATATATATAAAGAGTAAAATGAACATATACGAAAAAAGGTGCAAATGACAGAAGAAAAAACAGAAGCCATAAATAAAGCAAATACTCCAGAGACAAGGAAGGAGCCAAAAATATATATCAACAAACTGAAATATACTGTATCGAAAGGAATTGCAGGACACAGAAGAATTTCATGAAACAACATATGAGCAAGAGCCTATGGTGATGAAAGAAGAAGTTCAGGCTGCTTTGAAGGAAATGGCAAAAAATAAGGCTCCAGGAATAGATGGTATACCAATTGACATATTCAGTTAACAGATGCTGCCATGAACGTGCTCACCAAGTTGTGCCAAGAAATCTGGAGAACAACCACTTGGCCAACAGACTGGAAGAGATCGATATTTGTTCCTATCCCAAAGAAAGGTGACCCAACCGAATGTGGAAACTACAGAACAATCTCACTGATTTCACATGCAAGCAAGATTTTACTGAAGATTATCCAAAAACGACTGGAACAGCACATCAACAGAGAAGTACCAGAAGTCAAGGCTGGGTTTAGAAGGGTTCGTGGTACTAGAGATATTGTAGCTGATGTTAGATGGATCTTGGCTGAAAGCAGGGAATACCAGAGGAATGTCTATCTGTGTTTCATTGACTATGCAAAGGCATTTGACTGTGTAGATCATAACAAACTATGGCTGACTCTGAGAAAAATGGGAATCCCAGAATACTGGATCGTTCTAATGCAAAACTTATACTTGCCCAGGAGGCAGTTGTCAGAACAGAGCAAGGGAAGACTGCATGGTTCAAAATTGGGAAGGGCGTACACCAGGGATGCATCCTATCTCCATACCTTTTCAACCTATATGCAGAACAGATTTTCCCGGAGACTGGGCTCTATGAGGAGAAATGTGGGGTCAAGATTGGTGGACGATTTATCAACAACCTGTGTTATGCGGGTGACACAACCCTGCCTGCTGAAACTGAAGAGGACCTGAAGCGCCTGCTGCAGAGTGTCAAGGACTGCAGCCTACAATATGGATTGAGGCTCAATGTCAAGAAGACAAAGATTCTCACCACTGGACCAATTGGCAGCATCAGGATGGATGGTGAAGAGATTGAGATTGTACACAGCTTTAGTTTGCATGGCTCCATAGTCAGCAGTCTTGGCACCAGCAGCCAGGAAATTAAAAGGCGCATTGCAATGGGAAAGTCTGCTGTTAGGGACCTCTCCAAAGTGCTGAAGAGCAATGGTGTCTCTCTGGAGACTAAGGTGCATCTGATACAGGCCATGGTCTTCACAATCACCTGTTATGCATCAGAGAGTTGGACAATGACCAAGGAGGATAGAAGGAGAATTGATGCCTTTGAGCTGTGGTGCTGGAGAAGAGTATTGAGAATACCATGGACTGCTAGGAAAACAAACAGATTTGTCCTGGAAAGGGTTAAACCTGGTGGCTCCTTGGAGGCAAGGATTCTGAGGCTCCGTCTAACATACTTTGGACATGTTGTGAGGAGAGACCGGTCCTTAGAGAGGGACATCATGCTTGGGAGGGTGAATGGACAGCGCAGGAGAGGAAGGCCCTCTATGAGGTGGATTGATTCAGTGATTGGGATAATTGTTATGGGACTGTCAGAGACAGTGCGATTGGCACAGGACAGAGCGGAGTTCAGGGCTGTTGTACCTAGGGTCGCTATGAGTCGAAGGCAACTTGATGGCACATAACAACAACAAACAACAAAGAAATTCTAAAGAACTTCTACGGGAAATCCTTAACACAGTGATACCAAAGGAAAGTAGGTGGAGCATAGTAACGATAAACAATAGAAAAAACGAACACAACAAAATGGCAGTGAGAAAACTTCGTATGTAAATTATCACAGTTAATGTGAATGGAAAACATGCACTAATAAAGAGAAAAAGAGTAGCAGAATGGATAAATAAACCCCAAAACAAAACAAAAAGAATGGATTAGAAAAAAACCCCAAAGCTCCAATATAAATGAACAAAACAAAACGTACACAAATTTTGTATGCAAAGCAACACAAAATTTTTAAAACAAGCAAAACAAAGCAAAAACAAAAAAAACAAACCTCAAAGCCCATCTATATGTAGTCTCCAAGAGACAAATCAAAGAAACGAGGAAAAAAGATAGACTAAAAAACAAAGAGTGGAAAAATACACCACAAAAATGGCACCCACAAAAAAGCAGGATACCAATCTCTGGTAAAATGGATTTCAGAATGAAAATTACCATGAGAGATAAAGAAGGGCACCATATAATTATTAAAGGCACAACAGATCAAGAAGATATAACCTTGGTCAATATCTATGTACCAAATGATAGACCTGTAAAATGCATAAAAAGCAATGGTTAACAGACTTGAAGAAAAAACAGATATCACCACAATAGCGGTAGGAAACTTTAACACATCACTCTCACCCAATAATAGGTCAATGTGAAGGAAACTTAACAAAGATGAGAAAACCTAAGTTATACAATCGGCCAACTTGACCTTGTGGATGTATTCAGGGTACTACATCCAACTAAAAGCCAATTTACTTTCAAGTGCACACGGTATACTCTCCAGAATTGATCATATATTAGGACACAAAGCAAGCTTCAACAAACTAAAAATACATTGAACTAATACACAGTACCTTCTCAGACTACAATGTCATAAAACAAGAAATTAATCACAAAAGTGCAAAGCTTATAAAACCACACCTGTGGAAACTAAACAACATCTTTTTAAAAGGCAATCGGGTTCTAAAAGAAATGAAAAATGAAATTAAAAAATTCTTGGAAGCAAATGATAATGAAAAGACAACATACCAAAACCTCTGGGATGCAGCTAAGGCAGTTCTCAGGGGACAGTTCAGAGAATTTTGTTGTTGTTGTTATGTGCCATCATGTCACCTGTGGCTCATTGTGACCATATGTACAATAACCCTAAATGCTGCTCTATCCCTTGCCAATCTTATTGTCTCTGACACACCTATCCCCATTACTCCAGTGACTGAATCAATCCATCTCATTGAGCGTCTTCCTTTCCTTTCCATCTTCCCAAGTATGATGTCTCTCTCCAAGACTGATCTTGCCTTGTAACATATCCAAAGTATGTCAGGCAAAGCTTCAAAATCCTTGCCTCCAAGGAACATAGCAAGGAATTGTAAAGACCATGGTCTCCAGAATGACATCACAGAATAGGCAAACATTTAAAAAAAAAAGGAAGAAGAAAAACCTAATGAGGTAACTCAACACTTCCATTAAAAAAAAGAGCAACAACCTAATGTTTTAGCCTTTCGAAGAAATAAAACTTTAAGGACAAGAGCTGAATTCAATAAGACAGAAAACAGACAAACAATTGAATCCATCAACAAAACCAGGAGCTGTTTCTTCGAAAGGGAGAATAATATTGATAGACCATTGGCAAACCTAACAAAAAAAAAGAGAAGACACAAATAACTTGAATAAGAATTGATAGAGTTGTCATCACAACAAAAACAGATGACATTAAATCAACATTATCAGAATACTATGAAAAGATATTATTCTGATAAATTTGAAAACCTAGAGGAAATAAACAAATTGCTTGAAACTCACAAGCTATTCTTAATTGACACAGACAAATGTAGAACACTTGAGCAGACTAATTACAAAAGAAGAAATAGAGGAGGTGATAAGAAGATTAACCCCAAAAAAAGGTCTGGACCAGATGGCTTCACAGCTGAATTCTACCAAACATTTAGATAAGAACAATCATCAATTCTACTTGAATTATTATAAAAAGCAGAAAAAGAAGCAACACTCCCAGAGTCATTCTACGAAATAAAAATAACCCTAATACAAAAACAAGGCAAAGACATTACTAAAAAAATAAAACTACAGACACTCATGAATATAGATGCAAAAATTCTTAACAAAACCCTGGCCAATAGAATCCAACAGCACATTGAAAAGAAAAATACCCAACTACAGTGGCAGACTCAGTTTTTGAAGGGAAAACCAAGGCTTCCTGGTTTTCCATTCAGGTCCCAAAACACACACCCCTACCCCCAAGTGTGTCTGCATGTGTGCCTCCCCCACCCCTTTTCTGTGTCTGCTTGTGAGCCCACATTATGTGCACCCACACACGTGCTTGCCCAATCCTCTTCTGGAGCAGTGACGTCAGATCAAGAACTGTCTATTGCCTCAGGCATGAAAAACTCTACCACAGCAATGTCACAAAAGAAGCAGGCTACCTCACAGCCTACACAAGCTCAAAGCAAGATATTATCCCAAAACATGACACAATGTCAATGGATTTCCTGAAGCCAGAAAGTCTGATGAAACTAGCTGACAAAGAATTGAAAAGAAAAATGATTGAATATTTTCAATGGGTGAAAGACAAACTTAAAGAATTACAGAACACTACAAGCAAAAACCAGGAAGAACTTTAAAAAAAATCCAAAACAATGGAGATAAAACACACAAAGCATTAGAGGCTCTGAAAAAAAAAAAAGAAAAACCACAATCCAAAATAAGAGGATCAATGTTTCAGATGGTGTCAACCTAATGGAGGGACACATGAACAGAGTTGAAGAGATGTAACAGAGAACCAGTGAAATAGAAGATAGAATTGTCACCACTGACTTGCTAGAGCAAAAAGGAGAATCAAAAGGAAGGAAAAAGAAGTAAACCTAAGAATAACATGGGACAACATCAAGAGAAATACCATGCGCATCATTGGAAGCCCAAAAAGGAAGAAGCAAGGAAAGGTACCAAAAAAGTTGTGGAAGAATTACAAGAAGAAAACTTCCCAGGCATAATGAAGAATGAGAGAATATATATTCAAGAAGCTGAGCGAACACCATATAGAATAGACCACAAAAGAAAAACACCAAGGCATATCATAGTCAAATTTGCCAGAACCAAATATAAAGAATTCTGAAAGCAGTGAGGTAGAAAGAGTAACATACAAGGAAAAGCAGATAAGATTAAGTGCTGACTTCTCAGAAGAAACCATGTAAGAAGACATTAAAATGACATATATTGAATACTCAAAGAACACAACTGCCAACCAAGAATACTATACCAAGCAAAACTGTCCATCAATTATGAAGGAGAAAGTAAGATATTCTCAGAAAAAAACAAAACCTAGGGGAGTTTGGGAAAATAAGACCAGCATTTCAGGAAACATTGAGAGGTGCCTCTTAGAGAGGTGCCACAGAAAGCAGGATGTACCAAAGTAACTAGAAACAACACCAAAAAGAACTCAACAAAATGACAGCAATAAAACCTTGCCTCTCAATAATCACACTGAACGTGAATGGTTTAAATGCACCACTGAAAATAAAAAGAGTAGTAGATTTTATTAAAAACAAAACAAAAGAAAAGAAAACAAAATCCATCAATATGCTGTTTACAAGAGACACACCTGAAAAATGAAGATGAAGAGAGACCAAAAATAAAAGGGTGGGGAAAAGTATGTCAAGGAAAAGGCAACCAGAAAAAAAAAAAGCAGGAGTAGTGATATTAATCTCTGATAAAATATATTTTAATGCAAAAATCATCACAAAGGACAAGGAAATTCACTACATAATGCTTAAAGGGTCAATAGAACAAGAGGACAGAAAAATAATAAATATCTATGCAACAAATGAAAGACCTTCAAGACATATAAAACAAACATTAACAAAACTGAAAAAAAGTAATAGACAACACTACTATAGTAATTGGAGACTTCAATATACCACTGTCAAGAAAAGATAAAACTATCCAAAAGAAACTCAACAAAGATGTTGAAGAATTATACCATACAATAAGCCAACTCGATCTCATATATATATATTAATACATCCAAAAAAAAAGCACAGCATGCCTTCTTCTCCAAAGTGCATAGAACATTCTCTAGAATAGAGCACATTTTAGGTCACAAGGCAAGCATCATTAAATTTTAAAAAAACATAGAAATAATACAAAGCATCTTCACAGACCACAATGTTACAAAATGAGAAATTAATAGCAAAAGGATAAAGGAGGAAAAAACCATACATTTGAAGCTGAACAACACCTTGCTTAAACATGAGTGGTTACTAGAGAAATAAAAACTGAAATTCAAAAGTTTCTTGAAACAGTCATATAGTAAATCATATAATCGTCTGATTCAAAATGTCCCATGCCAAGCCATCTCGTTTCGCCTATACCTAGTATGTCAATATTTATGCGTTCCATTTCTTTCTTAACAATGTCCAGTTGTCCCACATTCATGCTTCTCACGTTCCATGTTCCAATCACTAGTGTCTGCTTACAGCTGTTCCTTCTTCTCAGTATTTCTGTTTCTAAGATCTCAGTCTCAATTTCAATGTCTGCTATTTCTAGCAATAGTTTAAGTGTGCTCTACTATACATAGGGTTTTCGAAGGCCTGTCTTTTCGGAAGTGAATGGCTAATCCTTCTTCCTAGTCTGTCTCAATCTTTAAATATATATAATAGTATCTGACAGACAAGAATTCCACAGAAAAGAACCAATGAAATACAATTGCCCAGTTATGACAATGACCAATAGATTCAATGTTACAGCCCACCGATGCTTTCTTATTCCACCAACATCTCTTCCTCCTTTTGCCTACACCATTCAGTACCCATCTCCCATTGACCAGCCCCTGATGGGTGGCCTAAGTTTCAAGCCACCAGGGTTTCTGTGATTCTGAGCATATCATGCTGCTATGCATATCTTATGATGAAGCCAGTATGACTTCAACTTAAAGTTTGTAAGTACAACTGTAGTGTGCAACTTCCATTCCAGGATTGCCTTCTCACAGGTTAATACCTCTTGTATTCCATTTGAAGCCAGGTGCCGGTGCAAGTTTTCTTGGCCTGAGGGCCTGTGGCCCTCGGGCCCAAGAATCTTTTCTGCCACTGCTTCAGGGTCCAGAAAGTATCAAGAGAAGATGGAAGAAATACACAGAGTCACTGTAGGGCTGACACAGAAGAATTTCATGAAATGATATATGAGCAAGAGCCTATGGTGATGAAAAAGGAAGTTCAAATTGCTCTGAAGGAATTGGCAACAAACAAGGCTCCAGGAGTTGACGGCATACCAATTGACATATTTCAACAAACAGACACTGGCCTGGATGTGCTCACTAAATTGTGCCAAGAAATTTGGAGAACAGCCAGCTAGCCCACTGACTGGAAAAGATCTATATTTGTTCCCATTCCAAAGAAAGGTGACCCAACAGAGTGTGGAAATTATCGAGCAATATCATTGATACCACATGCAAGCAAGATTCTGCTGAAAAGTATACAAAAATGTTTGGAACAATATGTCAACAGAGAACTGCCAGATGTGCAGGCTGGATTTAGAAGAGGTCATAGTACAAGGGATATTATAGCTAATGTCAGATGGATCTTAGCAGAAAGCAA
>NW_006399922.1:2586354-2601638 GCF_000299155.1 Elephantulus edwardii | reverse complement strand
GATGGCACATAACAACAACAACAACTTGAAACAAATGACAATGAAAGCACCAGTTAGCAAAACCTCTTAGATATAGCCAAAGCAGTAATCAAAGGTCAATTTATAGCAATAAGCAACCACACCGTAAAGCTGGGAAAAATGAACATTGACTCTCTAACTAAATATCTTCAACAGATTGAATAAGAACAGCAAGAAAATTCAACACTTTTGAAAAAAAACCTGAAAATTATAAAAATTACAGCAGAAATAAGTGAAATAAAAAACAGAAAACCAATTTAAATCATCAATAAAATTAAGAGTTGGTTCTTTGAAACGGTCAATAAAATTGACAAACCAATAGGAAACTAACAAAAGGAAAAGATAGAAATAATAAAAATCAAAGATGAAACAGGCAATGCCACAAGAGAACCAACTAAAATGAAAAGGCTAACATTGGAATATTATGAAAAACTATAATCAAACAAATATGAAAACTTAGAGGAAATGAACAAATACTTAGAAATTCACAACCTACCTAAATTGACATAAACTGAAATTGAACACCAGAACAGACTCATTAAAAAAGAAGAAATTGAGAAGGCAATAAAACAACTTCCAGCCAAAAGAAGCCCTGGACCAGATGGTTTTACAAGTGAATTTTACCAAACATTCAGAGAAGAACTGTCACCAATCCTACATAAACTATTCCAGAAAATAGAAAAAGATGGCATTCTCCCACTCATTCTATTAAACAAATATATCCTTGATATCAAAGCCAGGGAAAGACACCATCAAAATAAAAAAAAAAACAAACAACAACCAAAAAACAACTATAGGCAATATCTCTCAGGAACATAGATGCAAAAATCCTGAATAAAAATCCTGGCCAATAGAATTCAACGATATATGAAAAAAATAATCCAGCATGACCAAGTGAGATTCATAACAGGTATGCAAAGATGGTTCAACATAAGAAAAACAATCAATGTAATTCATCACATTAACAAAGCAAAGAACAAGAGCCACATGATCCTATTAATTGATGCAGAAAAAGCCTTTGACAAAATCCAACACTCTTTCCTGATTAAAACACTCAACAAAATAGGATTAGAGGGCAATTTCTTCAACATAGTAAAAAGTATGCAAATCCGAGAGCCAACATCTTTCTCAACAGACAGAGGTTAAAGGCATTCCCTATAAGAACAGGAACTAGGCAAGGATGCCCTCTCTCATGTCTCTTATTGAATATTGTATTGGAAGTCTTAGTGATAGCAGTAAGACAAGAGAAGGAAATAAGAGGTATTCAAATTGGCAAAGAGGAGGTAAAATTATCTCTGTATGCAGATTATATGAGAGTATACTTAGAAACCCTAAAGACTCGGCAAGAAAACTACTGGGCATAATTGAACAATTCAGCAAAGTGGCAGGATAAAAGATGAACATACAAAAATCAATTTAATTTCTCTACAGTGACAGAGAATAAAGAGCTGGTGCAAAGAAAAACAATACCCTTCACTATAGCTAATCCCAAGATTAAATACTTGGGAATAAATCTAACAAGAAGTACAAAGGATCTACTCAAATTACAAAACTTTATTACAAGAAACAAAAAGAGACATTGAGAAATGGAAGAATATTCCTTGCTCATGGATAGGAAGATTCAATATTTTGAAAATGGCAATACTATCAAAGGCAATTTACATGTTCAATGCAATCACAATACAAATACCAATTCCATTCTTTAATGAGATGGAAAAGGCAATTTCTAATTTCATTTGGAATGAAAAGAGTCCTCAAATAAGCAAAGCACTCCTTAAAGAGAGAAGCAGAGTAGGAGGCATCTCACTGTCTGATTTCAAATCCTACTACACTGCCGTGGTGATCAAGACAGCATGATACTGGTACAGTGACCATAGATTAATGGAATAAAATTGAGAACCGAGAAATCAGCCCATATACTTATGGTCAATTCAATTTTGACAAGAAGATGAAATCAGCTAAGTGAAAAATGACAACCTTTTTAACAAACGGTGTTGGCAAAATTGGAAAACTATCTGTAGAAAGTTCAAGCAAGATCCACACCTCAATCCATGCACAAAAACCAACTCAAAGTGGGTCAAGGACCTAGGAATAAAATCAAGGACTATAAACTTCATTAGAGAAAAGCTCTAGAAGCCCTAATCCACAACATAAATAGTCTTCCAAGCATCCTGAAAAACCTACAACCAAGAGAGGATAAAATAGATAAATGGGACCTTCTAAGAATCAAAACCCTATGCACAAAAACTTCTCCAACAGGGTAAAAAATGAAAGCCACAGACTGGGAAAAAAGTATTTGGTGATGACATGTCTAATAAGGGGCTTATACCTAGAATTTATAGAATACTCAAGCACCCCCACAAGATAAAGGAAAACAACCCAATTGCAAAATGGGCACAGGATATGTATAGACAGTTCACCAAAGAAGACATTCAGATGGTGAACAAACACATAAGAAATGCTCAAAATCCCTAGCTCTAAAGGAGATGCAAATCAAAACAACTGTAAGATATCATCTCATTCCAGTCAGAATATAAAAATTTAACAGAACAGCAAACAACAAAAGGTGGCGAGGTTGGGGAGAATCTGGAACTTATTCACTGTTGGAGGGAGTGTAAAATGCTGCAACCACTATGGAAGGCAGTATGACACTTTCTCAAAAAATTGCAAATAGAAATACCATTTGACCCAGCAGTTCCACTCCTGGGAATATACCCTAAAGAAAGCATAACTGCCACCCCAGCAGATATATATGCTTACCCATGTTTATTGCTACTTTGTTCCCAATAGCAAACAAAAGGAAACAACCCAAGTGCCCATCAACAAATGAGTGGCTAGAGGAGCTGTGATTTATTCACACAATCGAATACTATGCTGTATTGAAAACCAAGGAACTCATGGAGGACATTATGCTGAGTGAAATACCTCAGTCACAAAAGGACAAATACTGCATAGTGCCACTGCTGTAAAGTAGAGTGACATTGGAGTTGGGCGAAACTAAGAGAGCATAAAAAATGTATATTGCATTGAAACAGATGGAGAGAACTGTTTAGGAGGAATATATGATTTTGTATTACTGTCAAGACAACTGTCCGGAATGAAAGCTGTATAGTGGAGGGGACTGGGTATTGGGGATTGTATAACAATGAAATTATTATTATTTTTTAATTTATTTTACTTTTCAAAAAGAAAAGCGAACTGGGAGGTGGAGTTGGCAGGGAGGAAAGTGTTCAACTATGAAAGAATGGAAATCCAAAGTCTCTGTAAATTTTCATTAAAGTAAATTTTTTTTAAAAATCCATTATGACCAAGTGAGATTCGTAAGACGTATGCAAGGTTGGTTCAACATAAGAAAATCAATCAATGTAATTCATCACAGTATCAATGCAAAGAACAAGAACCACATGATTCTGTCAATTTATGCAGAAAAGATCTTTGACAAAAGTAAATGTTTGTCTGAAGTCATTTGTTTTATAATGCTCAAAACTCTATGAATGTTCTTTTGTTTATCACATATTTTTGTGCAGTAGAATAGTACTACTCAATATGGTTTTCTAAACTGTGGTCTGTATGGCAACAACAGATCCACAAATATTTCAGCTTCAAAACTGGAAAGTGAGTTTGAACCATCAGCCACATGTTTAAATGCTTCCACAATATTATACTGCTATTGAGTCAATTCCTATATATAGTGACCCTCATTCAGGTTCCAAAGACTGTAAAACCTTAGAGGAGTGGACAGCCCATCATTTTCCATGGAGTAGTTGGTGGATTTGAACAGCCATACTTTGAGTTAGCAGCCTTATGTTGTACATGCTATGCTACTAGGACTCCTTTTGTGCTATACAAGCTTACTGCTTTTTAGTCTGTTCTGACTTAAAACAATGCTCTGTTGGGTCTCTAAAGCTGTCAGTCACAACAGGAAGAGACTGCCCAATTGAAGGGGAGAAAATGCTCTGCCTTGGAAATCTGTTTTGATAATGTTTTCTGAGTAAAAACCAAACCTATGACTATCAAGATGATTGATTCCAACTCATCTGTAGAACAAGCGCGTCTGTCAATCTGAATGAATAGCAGAGGAGGGCTGGGCACAGGGGTCCAAGGTTGTAATCTGTATGGAAGCAGAGTGCCCTGTGTTTCTCTTTTGGAATTCTGGTGGGTCAGAACTGTTGACCTTTTGGTTAGCAACAGAATGCCTTAGTCACAGCACTATGAGAGCCCTCTGGTTTCCTTAATGCTGGTTTTATGCTCCATTGTGTAGATTACACTGTGACTTTATGAACAACAGACTGGAGCCCAGCCCTATCTTCCACCATCCTCACATTCTCTGACATGCTTGAAGGTTAAAATAAAAGCTATGATCTTTTCAATTATTTCATTTGATTGTAAAAAGGAAAGAAGAATTAAAGCACTGAAATTGTCATTTTGGGAAAGAATACTGAATATTTTAAGCAAATCAATGTTATAAGAATGAGATAATCAGTTTTAGATGAAATGTTTCTTAGAAGCAAGGATGCTCATATAGACACACTCATAACCAGACAAAAATGTTAGCTCAACTCATGTGCTTGATGTTATATATTCAATATACTCCATGTTCAAAGTTATCCTTCTGTTATGCAAAATTTTTTTACTCATTCTTACTGCGGTAAGAATGAGTATGTACTCATGTGTATGTATGTACTCACATACATATGAAGAGATAAAGAGTTATTTTCAATATTAAAAATAATACTAAATGTAAATATTGTTGTTGTTTCCTGTTATGTGCTGTCGAGTCGCCTGCGACTCATAGCGACCCTATGTACAACAGCCATGAACTCCGCTCTGTCCTGTGCCAATCGCACTGTCTCTGACACTCCCCTCCCAATTATCCCAGTCACTGAATCAATCCACCTCATAGAGGGCCTTCCTCTCCTGCGCCGTCCCTCCACCCTCCCAAGCATGATGTCCCTCTCTAAGGACCGGTCTCTCCTCACAACATGTCCAAAGTATGTCGGAGCCTCAGAATCCTTGCCTCCAAGAAGCCACCAGGTTTAACCCTCTCCAGGACAAATCTATTTGTTTTCCTAGCAGTCCATGGTATTCTCAGTACTCTTCTCCAGCACCACAGCTCAAAGGCATCAGTTCTCCTTCTATCCTCCTTGGTCATTGTCCAACTCTCTGATGCATAACAGGTGATTGCGAAGACTATGGCCTGTATCAGATGCACCTTAGTCTCCAGAGAGACACCACTGCTCTTCAGCACTTTGGAGAGGTCCCTAACAGCAGACTTTCCCATGGCAATGCGCCTTTTAATTTCCTGGCTGCTGGTGCCAAGACTGTTGACTATGGAGCCAAGCAAACTAAAGCTGTGTACAATCTCAATCTCTTCACCATCCATCCTGATGCTGCCGATTGGTCCAGTGATGAGAATCTTTGTCTTCTTGACATTGAGCCTCAATCCATATTGCAGGCTGCAGTCCTTGACACTCTGCAGCAGGTGCTTCAGGTCCTCCTCAGTTTCAGCAAGCAGGGCTGTGTTATCCGCATAACGCAGATTGTTGATAAATCGTCCACCAATCTTGACCCCACATTTCTCCTCATAGAGCCCAGCCTCCCGGATAATCTGTTCTGCATATAGGTTGAAGAGGTATGGAGATAGGATGCATCCCTGGCGTACGCCCTTCCCAATTTTGAACCATGCAGTCTTCCCTTGCTCTGTTCTGACAACTGCCTCCTGGTCCAAGTATAAGTTTTGCATTAGAATGATCAAGTGTTCTGGGATTCCCATTCTTCTCAGAGTCAGCCACAGTTTATTATGATCTACACAGTCAAATGCTTTTGCATAGTCAATGAAGCACAGATAGACATTCCTCTGGTATTCCCTGCTTTCAGCCAAGATCCATCTAACATCAGTTACAATATCTCTAGTACCATGACCCCCTCTGAAACCAGCCTGGACTTCTGGTAGTTCTCTGTTGATGTGCTGTTCCAGTCGTTTTTGGATAATTTTCAGTAAAATCTTGCTTGCATGTGAAATCAGTGAAATTGTTCTGTAGTTTCCACATTCGGTTGGGTCACCTTTCTTTGGGATAGGAACAAATATCGATTTCTTCCAGTCAGTTGGCCAAGTGGTCGTTCTCCAGATTTCTTGGCACAACTTAGTGAGCACGTCCAGAAAAAAATGTAAATATTATATTACATAAATAAATGGTCACAATTTTTTTTAAAAAAAGAATCAAGGATGCTTAGGATTCAACTTGCTTATTTTGTACATGTCATCAGGAAAGTGCAGTTACTAGAAAATGACAGTAATGCTTGTAAACTAGATGGTGAGCAAATAGGAGGCAAACTCTAAGACACTGATGGCCTGGGGCCTGCCGCAAAGCCATGTGAAGACAGCACAGGGTTCGATAATGCTTTGTTCTGCTGGAGCTTGTTTTTAGTTGTTGGAGCTTACTCCACAACAACTAACAGCAATAATAAACACTATATCTTAAAATTAAATGTTCCTTATAGTAATAAATTATTCAGATATAAAGCAGAGGAGACTCTGTAAGCTAGTTATTTAACTAGTATACCAGTGAAGATTGTTGTTGGTATGTGCCGTCAAGTCAGAACCGACTCATAGCTGACTCTCCAGCTGGTTTTCAGAGGCTGTAGATGGCAAAAGGGAAATCTATCTACCTTTCTCCCACCAAACAGCTAATCAATTAGAACTGCCAGCCCTTGGGTTGGCAGCGCAATATGGGTGTAAAATTAGTTCTTGCCTTCTATATTCTTTTAAGACTTTTCTGATTCTATTTTTCTTGTAAAAGTATATTTCAGAAAAAGGAGTGATTCTAAATATAGACATCAACATGTAGTTCAGGGAAAAATAAACAGACCATATACCAAAGGATATCAAATGACATTTTAAGCCTATAAAAAGTATTCCATAAAATGTATGTAGACTCTCATAATGAGTTTAAAATACAAATCCTGAATTCCTCCCCTGAGATGCTGTTGTTGCATACCACTGAGTCGAACCGACCTTCTGTCAGGTTTTCAGAAGCAGTTAATCACTTGGGAGATTGCCCATACTTCTCCCACAAAGCTGACTGTGGTGGCCTAGTGGTAAGAAACTGCACTGCAATCCACCCTTGAAATAGGCAAAGGGGGGGGGGCAAGAAATAGGCAAAGGGGGGGGTGACAATATGGAGAAGCCTATAGGGAATTCTGGAACTGAGCTTGGTGGGAAGGAGGGGAACAGGCAATGAAAGCCACGTATGAGGGGAGAAGGGTTGAGGTGGGAACATATAACAGAAGGCCAGCCACGTTTTAAATGCTCCGTGAACTTCTGAAACAAGAGATTTTGTAGTGGTGTGTATTTGAGTCACAGCAGGAAATTTTAGTGGTTTATTTGGTTGATAAGGCCCTCTTCAACTAGTCCACTAGCTCCTTGAGGTTATGAACTCTGTGTTTATTATTACAGATGATTTGTTGCTGTGATTGTTTTGTTTTGTGTATTGTTCTATCTGAACAATTCATGCCAAGTGTTTCTGACATTTGATAAATAAAGAACAGATTCTTTAACTTACCATTTTATGAGCTTTCTAGAAGGGTGCTAGCATATTTCTGCTGACTCAAGATTATTTTAATTGATTCTTTTTGGTGGGATAAAAAATGATTTAGATATGTTGGGGGGCATAGGATCCGGGAGCACTGCTAACCCAAACATGGCACTTCTCCAGGTGAGAGTCCACAGGTGCTCCTCCAGAGAGAGAGGGAGACTCCTCTCCCGTGCAATTTCATAGTCTCAGAGAACTGCTGGAGGGTCAGCTATGCATCATAACTAGCTCAACAACAATGAGAAAGTGAGAGAAAAAGACGGGATTACTTTGACCTCTAAATAAAAATGGTGTTTAGTTGAATTTATGACAGCTTCACATACATTTATCAAGAGGCTTTAATGCATAGTTTTATATTTAACTATGTGTTTGCACAAAAGTTTGCTTAAAATATGTTTGTTTTGCACACATCTTGGTCTTATGTTTAAAGATCCAGTTTTGTATCTCTTCTGCACAAAGAATGATTACAAAAGATTACTGAAGTTCAGTTTCACAAATAGAACTAAAGTCGGGAATTACTAAAAACGTGACCAGGTTAGTCAACTAGAAAATCATCAAAATTAATACAAGTAATCCTAAGTGATAAATGGAGAGTTAGTACCAAAAGCAATATGTAACACTGTACTAAAGTAGCAATGTCTGTGGTCAGACTTTCAAAGGACACCATTTCCTGTGGAAAGACATGAAGCTTCAAGATTTTAGATGGCATCATTGGCCTGGTGGCAAAGTGTGTGCTTGTTTTCTTAATTCTACTACCTGCTTAAATTCTGAGTCTTTCTGCCTTAAGTATCAGGCATAACATGGAAGATTATTCAAGCCTCTCCTATTTTAAACAGGTAAACAAAGAAACTTTTTTTTCAAATGTCTACAAATACTTGGAGCTTTTCAGACAAAGATGTTTTACACAAGGCAAAATTACACATCCTTTCTCCCATCTGCAATATGAAAGGCAAATCTTTGAAAAACATTTTTTAAAAGGACAAAAAAATGAGCTCAATTTTCAGCTCCACACCCAGGTATATTCATTTTTTTTCCCTTACAAAAAGCTTCCAAAGACTTCAAAGGAAGTGCTACCCATGCAAAGAAATAGAAGATAGAGAGATTTAAATCCATTAGGGATAAATTTCTGAAATCCTTAACAAAGAATACACACACACACTCTTTTGCTTTATATATGCATTTTTTCTTATGCCTTATCACTCTTTTCTCTCATTGAAACACACCCTTTATTGACTCAGTTTGATTAAAAAAAATGGTGACAGATTGACAAGGTTATAAATATTAGTGTCATCTTTGATGTTCACAACTTGATTAGTCTGGGGCAAAGTATTTCAATACTATTTAAGAAATATGTAAAGGGTACAGATCCACCAGCTGGAAATCTCTCCTACAGATATAAAATAGCATTTAAAAATATTTCTATTAAAATAGTGATATGAGTGCCCACATGACTGTCCTAGCAGAGCACAGGGAATCTGTCAAGAAGATGCTGTTGCTATGGGTTTGTTAAATTAAGAGAACCCTAATTTTGCACTCAGCAAAATTTGAACAGAAGGGAATTTCCTCAGCATAGTGAAATACAATATGCAAAACCAAGAGACAGTATCATTCTCAATGGAGAAAGGCTAGCATTTTCTTTGCAAATAGGGACGAGCTAAGGATTCCCACTGTCCCCACTTCTATTCGATATTTATTGGAAATTCTTACTAGGGCAATATGACAAGAGAAGGAAATAAAAGACATCCATATCAGCAAAGAGATGGTTAAATGGTCACTATGTGCATATAATATGATAGTGTACAAAGAAAACCCCAATGGTTCAGGAAAAAAATAATAGAGAGCTAGTAGACCAATTTAGTAGAGTGGTAGGCTATAAGGTCAATATGCAAAAACCAGTGAGATTTCTTTACAGTAACAGAGAGAACTCAGAGAAGGAAACCAAGAAGGCAAACTATTTACAATAACCAACCACAGATTGAAATATTTGGGATGGAACTTAACTAGAGACACAAAAGACCTATACAAAGAAAACTACACAACTTTTTTACAAGACACAATAAAAGACCCAATGAAATAGGAAAATGTTTCCTGTTCATGAATAGGAGAACTCAATATTGTGAAAATGGAAATCCTACCAAAAGCAATATACATGTTTAACACAATCCCAATACAAATACCAGATTCATTTTTCAAGGAGATCAAAATGGAAAATGTCAAGTTTCTTTGGAGATGGAAGAGACCTCAAATAAGTAAAGCACTTCTGCAAAACAAAAATAAAGTGGGAGGATAGCACTCCCTGACCTCAAAACCTACTACACAGCAGTAGCAATCAAAACAGCATGGTACTGGTACAATGACAGGCACACAGATCAATGGAACAGAATCAAGAACCCAGAAATTGACCCATCTATCTATGGTCAACACATTTGACAAGGAAATGAAACCTACAAATTGGGGATATGATAACTTCTTCAACAAATGGTGCTGGCAAAACTGGACTGCTAATTGTAGAAAGTTGAAACAGGATCCACATATCACACCATACCCCCCCTCAAAAAAAATCAACTCAAGGTGGATCAGAGATGTGGGAATAAATCCCCAAACCATAAAGTTCATAAGACACAAACTGGGATCCATCTTAGAGGGTTTACTCTATGGTATAAAGAGACTGCCAAATACAGCCAGAAACGTACTCATCAAAAACTTTTCAACAAGGTAAAAAGAAAACCTACTGACGGGAAATGAATATTTGGCAATACCATTCAGACAATGGTCTTATAACAAAAGTTCACAGAATACTCCTGGGTCAACAGAAGAAAAAGATTTATAATCCAATCATAAAACGGGCAAAAGACATGAAAAGACTTTTCATGGAGGAAGCTATTTGGATAACCAGCAGACACAAGAAGAAATGCTCAAAATCACTGGCCATAAGAGAGATGCAAATTAAAACCATAATGAGATACCATCTCACGCCACTAATAGCGACAAAGTTTTACAGGAGGACAAATAATAAATATTGGATAGGATGTGGCAATATAGGAACTCTTACACATTGTTGGTGGGTTGTAAAATGGTACAAACACTCTGGAAGGCAGTTTGACATTTCCTCAAAAAGCCAAACATAGAAAATCCATATGACTCAGCTATTCCACCACTTGGAATATACCCTGAGAAAATGAAAACAAGGTCAAATGGAGACTTGTATACCAATGTTCTTAAGAGTGTTATTCACCATCACAGGAACATGGAAACAACAAAATGTCCAAACACAATTGAATGGATTGAGAAATTATGGTATATTCACCCAGTGGAATACTATGCAACATGCATGTTGGAGGGACTAGAGAGAATTATGCTAAGTGAAATAACTCAGTCTCATAAGGACAAATACTGCATAACTCCATTATTGTAGAACCTGTATGAGGATCCAAGCAGGGGAAGAGGAAACAAAAGAAGATGGGAGGGTGTAAGTGCTAATCACAGGATCACACAATTTGGTGGAGGTGGTGGAATAAGTAAAGGAAATAAGAAAGATCCAATGTGAAGAACAATGTATACAGAGTTTGTATAACCAAGTGTAAAATAAAAATTTTATTTAAAAGATATCACAAAACAAAATCTTTATGAATGATTAAATGGAAAACCAATTATTCTGTAAGGTTTCACTGAAAGCACAATTCAAACAAAGTAATGGTGCAAGATGCCAAGGCCTGTGAGGCATGGCCAGCCCAGGAGCATCTTTCACTGCTTCCCAAGCATCTGCAAAGGGCTGCAGCTCAACTCAGGTGCACTCATACCTTTGCCTGTGACAGAACAACTGCTTGCCAGGTTGAGGGGACACAGTTTCAGTGTGGCTCAAACCACAGTCCCACCCAGAGAGAGCACCGGACCACTGCTCCAGCCACCTGAAGACTCCACTGACCTGCCACCTAGAGACTGTCTAGCTGCCACTCCCACTGCCCAGCACCATGAGCACCAACATCACAGGTACTTTGGGTGAAACAGTACTGCCTTGCTACACCACATGGGATCCCTTAAATTCTAGCAAAAAGCACCATGCCAGGTTGAGCCAGACCAAGACACAGTTTCTGGAATGGAGCAGACATCTCTCATCTGCCATTCAGGTAATTTGGGTGAAACATTGCTATCAGGCCCTTGACCTTCAAAGAAGGGATCACAAATACCTGGGTACTTCACAAAACATTTCCATACTCTGCTCTGAGTTATTATATAGGAACAACAATCTAACATCTACTAAGAAAAGTCTCACACAATGTCAAGAAAGCAACAGTCTATATCAGTCATCATAAAAAAAAACCCAAAAAACAAAACACACACACACATATCAAAATAATCCTTCTCCAAAAAAAGCAGACACAGTGGATACCCCAGTTAAAGAGAACCAGGAGAAATATGTTGATGTGGAGTTATTTGAATGGCTACAGAAGAAAGAGATAATGGAAGCCATTATTGTTGTTATGTTATGTGCCATTGAGTTGCTTGCGACTCATAGCGACCCTATGTACAACAGCCCTAAACTCTGCTCTGTCCTGTGCCATCGCACTGTCTCTGACACTCCCATCCTGATTACCCCAATCACTGAATCAATCCACCTCATAGAGGGCCTTCCCCTCCTGCACTATCCCTCCACCCTACCAGGAATGATGTTCTTCTCCAAGAACTGGTCTCTCCTTACAACGTGTCCGGAGTATGTTAGACGGAGGCTCAGAATCCTTGCCTCCAAGGAGCCACCCAGATTAACCCTTTCCAGGATGAATTTGTTTTCCTAGCAGTCCATGGTACTCTCAATATTCTTCTCCAGCACCACAGCTCAAAGGCATCAATTCTCCTTCTATCCTCCTTAGTCATATTGATGAAGAGCAACTGGAACAGCAATGGGAAAAAATACAAAATATGAAGGAAAGAATTGATAGTATAGATAAAGAGGTACAATAACTAGAAAAATCAGGGAGCTTTGGTTGCCTAGTGGCAATCCCAGAGGCGTGTGGTTTGATCCACCAGATGCTCTCCTGTACTTAGTTATATCTGATTTGATGGTATACACACACACACACACACACACACACACACTTTAAAATAAAATAAAAGAACTTTAAAAATCATCACAAGAAAGAAAGGGTACAGCCAACATAGTATTGGAAATAATATAAAAGCTTGAAAACACAAACCATAATATTAAGGCTGAATTGGCAGAATGTCCAACACACTAATAGGATGAAAAAGGTAGAACTGAAGAGATAGAACAGAGAGTCAGTGAGCTCACTGGAAACATACTAGAAGTAAAATCAGAAATGAGATGTACAGAAAATTAAGAAAATATTAGAATCATGGGACAATAACAAAAGGAAAAACATACATTCCAGAACATAGGAATTACAGGGAAATCAGTGAGAAAATTGTGAAAGAAGTAACAGAAGAAAACTTCCCAGGGATTTTGAGGAACATGATAATCCACATTCAAGGAGCACAGCAAAGACCAAATAGACTAGATCCAAAAAGGAAAACATCAAGACATATCATAATCAAATTCTCCAAATTAAAAGATAAGGATAGAATACTAAAAGGAGCTTGAGAAAAACAAAGAGTCACCTAAAAAGGGGAAACAATTAGATTATGTTCTGACTTCTTAGCAGAAACCATGTGAGCTAGAAAACGATAGATGGCATACACACAAAGTTGGAAACACTTGCCAGCCAAGGATCCTATACCCAAAGCTCTCCATCAAATATGAAGGAGAAATTAGATCCTTTGCAGAAAATAAGGAACTTAAGGAATTTGTGGAAATAAGATCAAAACTATAAGAAAATTTAAGTAAAATCCTTCACACGGAGATGCCAAAGGAAAGTGGATGGAACAGAAACAACAGAAAAAGAAAATATAGCAAATGGCAATGGTAAAAACTGGCCTGAAAATAATCATACTTAATGTGACTGGACTAAACTTTCCAATAAAGAGGAAAAAAAGTAGCAGAATAGATTTTTTTTTAAAGTACATCAATATGTTGTCTACTTAAAAAAAAAAAAGAGAAAGAAAGACTCAAATTCAAAGGTTGGACAAAAATATACCAAGCAAATGGTACCCACAAAGAAACAGAAGTGGCAATACTAATCTCTGATAAAATAGACTTCAGAATGAAAACCACCATAAAATATAAGGAAGGGCATTACAAACTCATTAAAGGCACAACAGATAAAGAAGACATATCCTTGGTGACCATTTATGCACTAAATGACAGGCGTGCAAAACACATGAAACAACGGTTAACAGAACTGGAAACAGAAATAGGCAATAAACACAATAGTGGTATAAGACTTCAACACACCACTCTCAACAAAGGATAGGTCAACCCAAAAGAAACTCAACAAACACAAGATGTAAACAATATGATCAGCCAACTTGAATTTGTGGGTGTATTCAAGGTACTACAACCAACTAAAACTCAATTTGTTTTCTTCACAAATGCACATGGTACATTCTCCACAATCAAGCACATGTTAGGCCACAAAGCAAGCCTCAACAAATTAAAAAACAATGAAATAATACAAAATATCTTCTCAGACCACAATGCATAAAACTACAAATTAACCACAGAAGAGTAAAACTTAAAAAACCACCCTTGTGGAAGCTAAACAACTCTCTACTAGAACACAATTGAGTTATAAAAGAAATAAATAATGAAATAAAAATGTTCCTTTAAACAAATGAAAATGAAAATGCAACATACCAAAACCTCTGGGATCAGCTAAGGCATTCCTCAGGGGCAGTTCATACCAATGGGCACAAACATAAAAAAAGGAAGAAAGAAGGAAAATCAATGATCTAACTCAACACCTATGTAATACAGAAAAAGAACAATAATATAATACTGTAGCCTCTAGAAGAAACAAAATTATAAGGACAAGAGCTAAAATCAATGAGATAACCCTCAACAAGACCAGGAGCTGGGCTGGGTCTTTGTTTTTGTTCTGTTTTGTTTTTTTTCAAATGACCAGATTTTAATTTTGAGACAGAAGACAAACTTTAAAAGCATTTTAAGGAATAAGTAACTTAAGTGAATGATAACAATAATGATTTTGACTTGTATCATGTGAAAACAAACATTCATTTGTATTTTAGAAAATTTAATGCAGTGGTGCTTTATGTTAAATATTGTAAAGCAAAGACTCATATAATACACAATGTTTTATAGTGACCCAAAAAGAAAAGAAACAACAACAACAAAAAAAACCCCCATACTTCCACTTAGTTTTTGTTTTTTTTTATTTTTGCAAGAACATGAGGGATTTTATTACAAGCTTTTGAACAGGGACTCTACACACATCCCGATGATGCAGCAGCCACGTGGCAGAGCCCTTAGCTCTTTGAGACAAGGGTTTTTATTGGTGCTGGGAGTAGCAAAGACAGAAAGGGGCAGGAAGATACAAGGAGATTGGGGAACTTGTGAGGGAAGGTGGAGGTGGTGCATAGCGATTGACTAATTTGAAAATAAGCGGCTCATTAGCAAGGGCGTGAATATTTGGCATAATCTGATTGGAGTAAGGTTCATACAGGAGGAGTTAGAGTCACTTCTTTGTTGCTGAGGCCCTTTCAGGAAGTGAGCTCAAGAAAAACAAGGACAAAGGACTAAAGATAGTGGCCAGACCAGAGATA
>NW_006399922.1:2566003-2586210 GCF_000299155.1 Elephantulus edwardii | reverse complement strand
GATAGATAGATAGATAGATAGAACAAATCTTGACTGTTACATTCCCCCCTTTCTCTTGGTAATTGGAGGACCTAATCATAGGTCCTGAGTAAGACAAACGTCTGAGTTGATCCTTGGGGGAGTAAGTATTTTCGACTTGCAAGGTTGAGTCCAATGGAAGTGGCTGGTTGAACTTTGCTTCCTTAGCTGGCAGTCTATCTCTGGAACAAGGCTCAGGGTCTGGAAAAAACCTCAGTGTTCAGGTTATCTATAGGAAAGGACACAAACCTAGAGAGAACAAACTTAGAGATGGTACTAGAGGAGATGGAGAAAAGTTTCTTAGATAAAGTTTCTCATAAACAATTTTGTGGGCTTAATTTAAGCCTACTTCTGGTGCTACTTTAATTCAGAGCAAGGCCAAAGCAACCACTGACTATACTAGAGATGGGTTTCCTCAGGGCTCAGTCGTCCACTTTATTCCTATTGTCACAACTTAAAACTTGATCTTTATTTCTTCAGATTATTTCTTATGATCTTGCCAAGCATGGCCTACAGAAGACCTGTAGTTTTTCATTGAAGCATTCCAGCAGAGTTTCAAGAAGAACTAATGTTTAGGTCTTTTCAAGACCTTGTATAATCCCTGTTGCCTGGGGTCTTCAGTGCTTGAGGAAGGCAATAGGGTAACAGAAGTCACCGACAAACTAGATTCAACTTCCTCCCATTCTGGCCCTTTTGGTCCTCTTCAGATAAATCAGCAAATTGTCATCCTACCCACTGGAAGCCAGTTCTTCTAAAGAGAGCCCTCCCCAGGACTTTGGAATCCACTTAGATTTCAATTTACTCCTCATTAGCAATTCTTACTTAGGACTGTCTATACCATTCATATGTGGCAACTAGATTTCTGATGGATATCATGGTTCCACAGTCAACACTCTTGGTACCAGCAGTCAAGAGATTAATTGCATTGGGAAAGTCAGCTGCGAGGGACCTCGCAAGAGTACTGAAAAGCAACGACGTCAGGCTGGAGACTAAGGTGCGCCTGATCTAGGCTATACTCTTTGCAATTACATGCTATGCATTGGAGAGTTGGACAGTGAATAGGGATGATAGAAAGAATTGATGCCTTTGAGCTGTGGTGCTGGAGAAGAGTGTTGAATATACTATGGACTGCCAGGAGAACAAACGGGTTTATCCTGGAGGTGGTGAAGCCGGAATGCTCCTTGGAGTCAAGGATTCTGAAGCTTCATCTGATATACTCTGAGCATGCTGCAAGGAGGGACTGGTCCTTGGAGAGGGACATCATGTTTGAGAGAGTGGAGGGACGGCGCAGGAGAGGAAGACCCTCAATAAGATGGGTCGATTCTGTGATTGGGGTGGTGGGAATGAGTGTATTTGAGATGGCAAAGTTGGCACAGGATAAAAAGGTGTTTAGGGCTCTTGTACATAGGGTCGCTATGAGTCGCAAGTGACTCAATGGCACATAACAACAACAATCATATGAAGTTGATTAAAATTCTAAGTATTTCAAAATCATAAACCCTTATAGGGAATTTCAAAATAAGATATTTAAAATTGATTGTTTCACAATTTACCTAATTTAGACATTGTTTTTATTGTTTGCCTTCAAGTCGAGCACAGCTCATAGCGACCCTATGAACAAAAGGCCTGAAGCCCCTCTACAACTATCAACATTTATCAAAGTTAATAGAGTTTCTGGAGTTGATGTAATTTAGGAAGTAGATTTTTAGGCTACTGGTCTTTGCTTCCACACCCAAAGTTCAGGCAAGCCTATGAATTCTACTTAAGTCAATAAACTTGAAATATTTGGAAACAAAATGGTTCAAATTAGGAAACAAAGTACTTTTGTTATAGCTGAGATGGTTTTGAAGAAAGTGAATGGTTTTTTAATTTATCAATGCTACATATAGCATCTACTTTTGGAACATTATCGTTTCAAATATTATTTACATTATATGTTATTTACAAATAAACACAGCTGTACTGTTTTGAAAAGCAATGAAAGGCATGCACCTCTACTAGTGGTTTTAGCACTTCTGACCAAGTAAGACATCAATTTCGTAAAAAAATATGCTTCATGCATGGTACTGACTTCTTTCCTTTTTTTTAAATAAAACAAGGTCAATTTTAGTACATTATTCTTTTTTGAACTGGAATGGGAACCAGAATGAGATGATCCAGAAGATGGCCTGTGGTGCTTTTCAGGTGACCATGATCTTATTCGCCTTTTTTTCGTGATCACCAAATGAAGATCTAGAATGACTTTTTCTGTTCCTCTCAGGAGAAGATGATGAACTTGAATAAGATCTCTTTCACGGGGAAGGAGAGCTCCTGTAGGACCTGGAGCTGGATTTTTATTTTGACCCACAAGATTGTGACTGTACTCTGGAACAGGAATGAGATCTTTACTGTGAACTGGAAGAACTTCTTGAATGGGACTTGGACCTAGACCTTGAACTTGAAGAGAGAGGATGAGCATGATTAAGATTTTGAATATGAAGATTGAGACTTTGAGCAACTTTGTGTATTGGATTTCTTTTTATTACTATCCTTTTCTTCCTGGCATCAAGATTATATTTTGAGAGAGCAGCATCATTTTCATCTTCTTCCTCATCTAATTTATATTTAAAACATCTTCATCTTCCTCCTCTTCATCTCCCTCTGATTCCTTCTATTCAGCTTCCTTTAAAATAGATGCAGGACCAACTGCTCTTATTTGTTTCTTTTTACATCCAAATTCATCATATTCACCATCAGATCCTTCTCTTCCTAGTACTCAACATTTTCTCTTTCATTAAAACCACCACCATATCCTGTTCTTTCTTCTAACTTAGCATATTTTGGAGAATTGCACATGTTACACTCTGATCTTCTAGCCTAATTCACATTACTGAAAGTTTTAAACAGCCAATCATTAACACTGAATAACCCTCGGCTTTTTTTCTGCAAATGTCTTTCCTATTTCAGTGCCCCCAGCTTTCATCATCTTGGCTTCAGTTGTTTTCTCCCATCCACAAAGATTACAGCTGGTTATCTAGCAAAGTTAAAATTTCCGCATTTTTTTTCCTGTCCCAGGAGCTGTTTTGTTTTGTTTTTTTTTTTTAAAGGGCCAATAAAATGGACAAATCACTGGCAAACTTAACAGAAGAGAGAGAAAAAAGGAGAAGATACAGATAACTCTATTAAGAACTTACAGACGTGACATCACAACAGAACCAGAAGAAATTAAATGTATAAAAGAAGTGGAATACCATGAAAAGCTATATTTGTATAAATTAAAAACTGTAGATGAAATGGACAAATTCCTTGAAACTCATGTCCTACCTGATTGACAAGGACAGATGTAGACCACTTGAACAGACTTATCACAAAGAAGAAATTGAACAGGGTATTAAAAAGACTTCCCCATGGTGCCTCTGTTGTAAAACAGGACTGACATTGGGGTATGGGGGAGACTGAGAAAGATGGGTTTAATAATGTATGCTGCATTGAAACAGATGAGGGAGAAAACTGTTTAAAGGGGATATGTGATTAGGTGTTTTTGTCATTACAGGAGTCCAGAGTGAAGGCTGCATAGTGGAGTGGACCTGGGGGAGGGTTTGTAAAACAATAAAAGAATATTTCTTTTACTTTTCCAAGAGGGTAGTGTCCTAGGGGGGAGGGTTAGGAGGGGAGAAAAGTGCAACAATGAATGAATGGAAATCCAAAGTCTCTGTATATTTTCATTGAAATTAATAATAAATTTTAAAAAAGAATAAAAAAATATAATCAGAAAAAAAAATAAATTAAAAAAAAAGGCTTCCTGTAAGAAAAATCCTGGACCAAAAGGCTTCACAGATGAATTCTACCAAACATTAAGAGAGGATCCATCACTAATTCTACTTGAAGTATTTAAAACAAAATAGAAAAAGAAGCAACACTCCAGAGTCATTCTATGACTCAAACATATCTCCAATGCCAAAACCAGGCAAAGAGATCACAAGGAAGAAAGCTAGAGACCGGTATCTCTCATGAATATAGATGCAAAAATCCTTAACAAAATCCTAACCAATAGAATCCAAAAGCACATTAAAAAATAAGTAATCATGAACATTTAAATGGAACTCTTAACAAGTATGCAAAGGTAGTTAAACATAAGACAATCAACATAATTCACCATATTAACAAAGCAAATAATAAGAACCATATGATCTTAACAATTTATGCAGAAAAGGCATTTGAAAAAGTCCAACCATCCATTCCTAATGAAGATACTCAGAAAAACCAGAATAGAAGGGAATTTCCTTAACATAGTGAAAAATAAATATCCAAAACCAGGAGCCAATATCATCCTCAATGGAGAATGTTTTAAAAGCATTTTCCTTGTGAACTGGGACCAGGCAAGGATGCCCACAGTCACTACTTCTATTCAATATTGTATTGGAATTGTTTGGTAGGGCAATAGGGCAAGGGAAGGAAATAAAAGATCTCCAGATTGGCAAAGAGATGGTTAAACTGTTGCTATATGCAGATGATATGATAGGGTACACCAAAACCCCCAAGGACTAAAATTTAAAAAAAACCAAAACCAAAAAACCCCCACAAACTGTTAGAGATAGTAGACCAATTTAGTAGGGTGACAGGGTATAATAAGCGGAACATAAAAAAGTCAGTGGGATTCCTCTACAGTAACAGAACTCAGAGAAAGTAACCAAGAAAGCGATACCATTTATAATAGCCAACAACAAATTGAGATACTTGGTAGTGAAGTATCATAACGAATTGTAACAATAATAATAGTTTATTTTGGAAGCAGGAGTGGTATACACTTCCTAAACAACATGCCTCTGGAAACCTATAAACTTTGAGAAATGGTAATAGTTATAGAAAGGCTTCAGGTCTTTTGTTCACAGGGTAGCTGTGAGTCATGTTCAACTCGATGGCAATCAACAACAACAACAACTGTATGGTATACTATACAGGAAATGAAAAACAGAAGAAGAATGGCGTTAATTTCATAGTCAAAAAGTCAATTTCAAATTCTATCATGAAATACAATGTTGTGATAGAATAATATCCATACACATATAAGACCTATAATATGAATAATATTCAACTATTTGCTCCCCTAGATGTGCTCACCAAGTTGTGCCAAGAAATCTGGAGAACAACCACTTGGCCAACTGACTGGAAGAGATCGATATTTGTTCCCATTCCAAAAAAAGGTGACCCAACACAGTGTGGAAATTACAGAACAATTATCATTGATATCACATGCAAGCAAGATTCTGTTGAAGATTATCCAAAATAACTGGAACAGCACATCAATAAAGAAGTACCAGAAGTCCAAGCTGGGTTTAGAAGGGGTCATGATACTAGGGATATTGTAGTTAATGTTAGATGGATCTTAGCTGAAAGAAGGGAGTACCAGAGGAATGTCTATCTGTTTCATTGATTATACAAAGGCATTTGACTGTGTGGATCATAACAAACTGTGGCTGACTCTGAGAAGAATGAGAATTGCAGAACACTTGATCATGCTAGTGTAAAACCTATATTTGGACCAGGAGGTAGTCATCAAACAGAGAAAGGAAACACTGCTTGGTTCAAAATTGGGAAAGGTGTATGCCAGGGATGTGTCCTATCTCCATACCTTTTCAACCCGTATGCAGAACAGATCATCCGGGAGGCTGGGCTTTATGAAGAGAAATGTGGCGTCAGGATTGGTGGAAGATTCATCAACAATCTGCGTTATGCAGATGAAACAACCTTGCTTTCTGAAACTGAGAAGGACCTGAAGCGCTTGCTGCAGAGGGTCAAAGACTATAGCCCTCAATATGGATTGAGGCTCAATACCAAGAAAACAGAGATTCTCGCCAGTGGGCCAATTGGCAGCATCAGGATGGATGGTGAAGAGACTGAGATAGTTCACGGCTTTAGTTTGCTTGGTTCCACAGTCAACACTCTTGGCACCAGCAGACAGGAAATGAAAAGTCGTATTGCAATGGGAAAATCTGCTGTTAGGGACCTCTCCAAAGTACTGAAGAGCAATGGTGTCAATCTGGAGACTAAGGTGTGCCTGATATAGACCATGGTCTTTGCAATCACTTGGTATGCATCAGAGAGCTGGACAATGACTAGAAAGAATACAAAGAGAATTGATGCCTTTGAGCTGTGGTGTTGGAGAAGAGTGTTGAATATACCATGAACTGCTAAGAAAACAAACAGGTTCATCCTTGAGAGGGTTAAATCAGGCTGGTTCTTGGAGGCAAGGATTTGGAATCTTTGTCTGACATACTTTGGACATGTTTCAAGGAGGGACCAGTCCTTGGAGAGAGATGTCCTGTTTGGGAGGGTGGAGGGACAGCGTAGGAGGGGAAGACCCTCTATGAGGTGGGTTGATTCAGTGATTGGGGCAATAGGGGTAGATGTGTCTGAGACAGTGAGATTTGCATTAGACAGATCAGGGTTTAGGGCTGTTATACATAGGGTCGCTATGAGTCACAAGTGACTCGATGGCACATAACAACAACAACAATAACAACAGCAACAACAACATATGCTCTTACATCTAGAGCCAAAGAGGAAGAAATTGGAAATTTTTACCAAATCTTGCAGTCTTAAATTGACCAGACATGCACTCAAGATGTGTTAATGATAACTGGTGACTGGAATGCAAAAGTAGGAAACATTGAAGAAGAAATAGTATTTGGAAAATATGGGCTTGGTGACAGAAATGAGTCTGGAAATAGAATGACTGAATTTTGAATTTACAATTATTTATTCATTGCAAATATCTTTTTAAAAAGACACATATTATGACTTTACACATGGATCTCACCTGATGGGCTGCATAGGTATCAGATTGACTACATTTGTGGATGAAATTATTGGAGAAGTTCAATATCAGTAGTCAAAACTAGGTCGGGGCAGACTGTTGTTCAGATCATCAATTACATAAACTGTTTGCTTTAATGCAAGTTCAAATTGAGGCCAAAGAAAATGAAAGTAAGTCCACAGGAACCAAATTATCTTGAATCAATTCCATCTGAATTTCATGATCATCTTAAGAATAGGTTTGAGCCATTGAACACCAATGATCAAAGACTAGATGAGTTGTGGGATTATATCAAGGATGTCATCCATGAAGAAAGCAAAAGGTCATTACAAAAACAGAGGAGAAAGAAAAAAATGAAATGGATGTAAGAAGAGACTCTAAAGATTGCACTAAAGTGTTGAGAAGCCAAATCAAAAGGAAAACAATTTAAAGTGAAAAAGCTGAACAGAAGATTTCAAAGGGCAGCTCGAGAGGACAAAGCAAAGTATAATGAAATGTGTAGAAAGCTGGAATTGGAGTATAAAAAGGGAAGAATTTGCTCTACATTTCTCAAACTGAAAGAACTGAAAAACAAATTTAAGCCTCATGTTATAATATTGAAAGCAAGAACGCGTCAAAAGGTGATGGAGGGAATACACAGAATCACTGTGCCAGAAAGAATTTATTGACACTGAAAAATTTCAGAAAGTACATATGAACAGAGGCAATGGTAATGAAGGAGGAAGTAGAAGCTGCACTGAAGGCATTGACAAAAAATAAAGCCCCAGGAATCGATGGCATACCAATTGACTTGTTTCAATTAACAGATGAAGCCTTGAATACACTCACCAGTCTATTCCAGGTAATTTGGAGGACAGCTTTCTGGCCAATGGATTGGAAGAGTCCATATTTTTCCCATTCCCAAGTATGTGATCACACTGAACATGGAAACTATTTAACAATGTTATTAAGATCACATGCAAGCAAAATACAGCTGAAGATCATTCAAAACCAGCTAGAATAGTACATAGATAGGGAACTGCCAGAAGTTCAAGCAGGATTTAGAAGAGGCCACTGCACCAAGTATATCATTGCTGATGTCAGATGGATCCTGGCTAAGTAAGGAATACCAGAAGAATGTCTGTTTGTGCTTTATTGACTATGCAAAGGCTTTTGACTGTGTGGGTCATAACAAGTTGTGGCTGACATTGAGAAGACTGGGAATCTCAGAGTACTTAATTGTGCTCATGTGGAACCTATAGGCTGTTGTGTGAACAGAATAGGCGAACAGTGCATGGTTTAAAACTACGAAGGGAGTGCATCGGGGTTGTATTCTCTCTCCATACTTATTCAGTCTGTATGCTGAGGAAATGATCTGAGAATCTAGACTCTGTGAGGATTGGAGGGAGACTCATCAATAACCTGAGTTATTCAGATGACAGATCAAAACTGTGAATTATCTGAGAATCTAGACTCTGTGAGGATTGGAGGGAGACTCATCAATAACTCATCAATAATCTGAGTTATTCAGATGACACAACCTGGCTTGCTGAAAGTGAGGAGGACTTGAAGCACTTGTTGCTGAAGATCAAGGAATCAGCCTTCAGTATTGCTGTCAATGTCAAGAAAACAAAGATACTAACCATTGGACTGAAAGGCAGAATTCTGATAGTTGGAAAAGAGATTGAAACTGTTAACAGCTTCATCCTTCTTGGATCCACAATTAACATCCTTGGTATGAGTAGTCAGGAAATGAGGAGATGCACTGCACTGGGAAAATCTGCAGGTAGGGACCACTCTAATTTTTTGAGGACTAATGGTGTCATTTTGAGTTCTAAGATGCATCTGATCCAGGCCATAATCTTTCTGATTATTTGTTATGGATCTGAGAGCTGGACAATGAATAATGATGAGAGGAAAATAATTGACACCTTTGAGCACTGAACATCCCATGGATGGCCAAGAGAACAAACAGATATGTCTTGGAGAGGGTGCAGCCAGAGTGCTGTTTGGAGGCAAGAATGATGAGGCTTTGCCTCATATACTTTGAGGATGCTGGTATGAGGCGCTAGTCTTTGAAGAAGGACATGATGCTAGAAAGTGTGGAGAGTTGGAGAAGGAGACGAAGAACCTCAACCAGGAGGATAGACACGGTGACTGGTACAATGGGCTCTTGTGTGTCAGGAAATGTGAGGAGGGCACAACATAGAACAGGGTTCAGATTTTTTGTTCATAGGATCGCTATGAGTCGTTCTTGACTTGATGGCACCCAACAACAATAAAATAACTTTGATGAATAGTGATTGCAGTCTTAAAAGCTTACAATTGCCTATCTCGTGCAACTACTGGACTCTCCCTGACTGAAACAAAGAAGAAGGATGAAAAACAAAGAGAAAACCAATGCAAAGGATCAGGGGCCTCCCTAAACCTCCACCTTGGCAACCCTGAGACCAGAAGCTACTGCTGCTGACCACTTTTTAAAAGATCACAGTCAAAGGTCCACATAATACGAGATACAAGGCAGAGGAAAAACTTAAAATTATAAAAATGGACAGGCTTACTGATCTGCCTGAGAATGCTGTCAATCTTCAAATATGGAAACAAAACTCATCTGTGAGGCTCAACTTTTAGCCAAGTAAGAGTCAGATCTATGAAGTGAATAATCACATCACAGAGGCACTCATGCCTTAGAATAATCAATCACACAAAACCACAAGGACATAATTTATCGAAGGATAAAGTCCAGAAGTCAGGTAGAGGTGCTGCTGCTCTTAGGTGCATGGAGTGGTAGTGTAAACAAGTCAGAACTTTGCTCTATTCTCTGTTATCCTCACAGTGTCTGATACGCTTCACTCATTGTTACTTTCACTATGTTAATCCATGCTTTTGAGGGTCTTCATTCTTTCTCTGGCCCTCCATCTTTCCAAATATAATGTCTTTTCCCAAAGATTGGCCCTTCCCAAAAAACACATCCAAAGTAAGTTTCACCATTCTTGCCTCTAAGGAACACCATGGTTGCACTTCTTCCAAGATAGATTGTATATTCTTTTGGCAGTCCATAGGATATTCAGTACTTGTCTCCATTATCACAACTCAAAGCTATCAATTATTTTCCTGCTATCCTTATTTACTGTCCATATTTCAGATGTACGTGAAGCAACTAAAAATGCTTGGGATCAGGCACATTTTAGTCGTTAAATTGACAACTGTTCTCTTTAGCACTTTGGAAACCACCTTTACAGTAGCAGATTTTCTCAGAGTAACACATTTTTTAATTCTTGACTGATGTTGCCATGGATGTGGATTGAGGATCCAAGTAAAATGAAATCATTGATAACTTCAACTTTTCTCCATCTATCAGGATGTTGTATATTGATTTAGTGATGAGGACTTTTGTTTTCTTGATGTTGGAGCAGAATCCATGTAAAGGCTGCAGTCTTTGATCTTCCTCAGCAAGTCTTTCAATTCCTCTTCACTTTCTGAAAGCCAAGTTGTGTCTTCTGTATAATACAGACCATTGATGAGTCTCTAGCTTCCAGAATGGTTTGCTCAGCATTCAGATTGAACAAACATGGATAAAAGATACAATCCTGACACACTTCTTTCTTGATTTTAAACTGTGCAATGTTTTCTTGTCTTGTACTAAGAACTGCTTCTTGATCTATGCATAGGTTTCACTGATCACCATCAAGTATTCTGGGATTCCCAAATTAGCTATCATTTGTTATGATTCACATAGTCAAATGCTTGTCAATAAAACACAAGTAAACTTCTTTCTAGTATTCTCTGTGTTCAGCCAAGTTCCATCTGACATCTTCAATGACAGACCTCCTGCTAACTGCCTCTTTGGAATCCAGCTCAAGTTTCTGGGAATTCTCTGCTGTTTTAGAATAATCTTAGCAAAAGAAATTCATGGAAATAAGAGTACTCTGAGGAAATTGCAACAGTTTGGGTCTCTTATCTAAGGGTAAAACAACATGTGTATGAATGGTTGAATACTAACTAATTAGCTTTGTAAAATTAGAAATCATAATTAAAAGGGAAACAAACAAAAGCCAAATACATGTTAAGCTTCTACCAGGGAGCTCTTAAAACCTACTAAGATGTTTTACTTCCTACCCAAAAGTGTGTAGTTTGAATCCACCAGTTTCTTAGAGAGTGAAAAGATGGGCAATCTCCTCCTGTGTGATTTATAGCCTCTGAAAATCCACAGGAGGGTCAATTATAACTCAGTTACAGCTGGATGGCAGTGGACTGAGTTTGAATTAACCAACACCAACCATTTGTCCAAGTGCTGGGGATAAATGAGGAAAAGTCTCTTTCTACCATTCAGGAATTAGATCAAGAGAGAAACATGTTAGCAAATAAAATTCAACCACACCATGACAAAGTCAATGTGTTAGGTAGCTATTGCTCTGTAACAAAATAACTCAACATTGCACGCTTAAAAGGACTCCTGATTCTGTGGGTGGACAATTGAGGTTGTGCTCCCCTGAAAAGTTTTGAACTCAGTAGAAGCCATAGAAGCCATAGAAAGCAGAGGCAGAAGGGGAGAGCTTCTTGGGGAAAGCAACAGCTTTGCTGGATTTACAGGGATAAATGGGAGGTTTTCAGCTGGACAAGAGAGAGAAGTTCAGTCTGGGTGGAAAGGTATCCAGAAGGTGCTTGTAGATCTATACTAAAGTAGAGCTCAGTCTTTATGGATATGAATTTTGCTCTCTCAAGAGCAAACTTTGAAAGTTGAACTCAGAATGGTCTTGCACAGGCAACAAGAAAGCAGACTGGGAAGAGGACACCTGGAGGAGGGAGATGGGGACAGGAGTCTGATGGCCACATGGACCCATATCACCATGTTCTCCCAGGCCATGATGTTTACTCACTCTGTTGGCTCAGAATGAGATAAGTTGCATTCTCCCAAGAGAGAGGGTTTACTCAGCTCGGATAAGATGCTGTTTGGATTCCTGATTCTGGCCTCTGGTTGGTTCACTGGCGAGGAAGATGAAAGCAGTGAAAGAAGAGAACTCATTTCACCTGAGAATCTACTCAACTGAACACTGTCCCCCAAGTATGCTGATTTTCGCCCTTGCCATTTCTTCATTTTTCTCCTGGATGTTTCAATCTTTCTATCCTTATTGTTGTTGTTATGTGCTGTAAAACTGAATAAAACTCATAGTGATCCTATGAACAGCCAACCTGCACACTGCCCCATCCTCATCACCTCTGACACACTTGAGCCCACTGCTTCAGTAACCATGTCAATCCACCCCATTAAGGGTCTTCCTCTCCTTCATTTATCCTCTTTCTAAGCATGATGTTCCTTTAGAAAGAATACCCTTGCCTAGTTATATTTCCAATGTATGAAAGATGACGCTTCACCATCTTTGCCTAAAAACAGCACACATGACCTATTTGTTCTTGTGGCAGTCCATGGCACAAGCATATGTTTCATTTCTAAAGAGTCCTCCTTCATGCACACTTTTTATCCTTTCAATAAGGCTCATTAATTTGTTGGCATCAACTTATATATCTAGTTAGAAGAAATTAAGCTTATACCTTTCATCCCAATGCAAATACCAGTTTGCATTCTTTTCCAACATGACTAGAACTCTACACACCAAAAGGTTCACTTACACTTTTGTGAAAGCAATGTACAGTGATTGTTTTGAAATAAGCCCTCTGAAAATTCCTATAGAGTTTTCTAAAGCTGAAAACAATGTTCAAAGAATTTTATTAAGAATAAGTGGGATAGTCTATTGGTTCAAGTAAAGGACTTGGATAAAGTAATAAAACAAATACAGTTTCCTTTTAAATTGAAATAAAAAGAAAGCCTGGTTAAAAGCTAAGCAGAAACCTCAACAGAATGGAAGCTGTAATAACAATAAATGGGAGTCGCTAGTTAACAAAAAGCACCCAGGTTAAAAACAAGTGAGGCGAACTTCAGTAATTCAGGGAGTTTCTGAAGTCAGTGATATTAATGATCTTAATCCTACTGCTGATTCTTTAGAAAAGAAAGGGTCACTGAAAGAAAGAAATTGGTACAGAAAATATCCACTTTTCTTCTCAATCATTGAAGCAATTCCTAATGGTCTTGTTACCATCACTATTTTAAAATACTAATTCTGTGATCTCAATAGAAATTTGTCCAAAACAGTAAGTATTCAAAATATCTGAAGTTGTGAAAAACAACACAACCAGTAACAATAACAACACTTCTGTAGTTATCCACACAAATGGACCTTCTGTGACTAGAAGGCCTGCACGGGGCCAGGCTGCTGGACATGAGGCTATCCTGAGTAAGCGAAGCTGTGGCTCTCACATGCCTGCAATGTCAAATTCAGAGAGAAGCAAGAGTCTTTGGGAAAACAAAATGTTCCCTTTTATTTACTCTTGATATTTTTAAACAAAAATTTTTTTCAAAAAAATCCCCTAGAGTTCCATTTAATGGTGTGGAAAGGAATAACCAAGCATATTGTACTGTCATTAACACCTGTACGACACTGACATCAAGCTTCACTGTGAAGATAGGTCACCATGCTTTTAATTTCTCACATGCATGTCATCAGTAAACAGTCCCAGGGCTCATGTTAACGACACCATCTGGCGCCTCCCATAACAGTGTAATGTTCCATTTCCAAACAAGATGTAATGGCAGTAACACACGAAACACGATGACATTTACAGTAAGGAAATTTATTATCTTTCGTCAGTTTGGTATAAATGTGTTTGCATGACTGCTGGGGCTATAAAATCATCACCTTTACCAGGCAAGAGAAGGTGCAATAAATAATACATTTTAAGCCATGCATGTCCTAGGAAATCATTAAATATTTAGCACACAAGAACAATAGCATCTTACGCAACAGTTACCATTTGAAAAATTAATGTCACTTTTGAAGGTTAAATGAAAACCATCTAGACTGAGCTTTAATTATTTTTAATATGATTCAGTACAGAATTTCAGTATTTTAAAATTTCCAGTTCCAGCTGAATATGACTTACAAGCACATAAGCTATTTTCATTTTCCCTTGATAAACACTCTATTTTTAAAAAACCTTTGGAAAAGTGTAAGTGGTAAAGGACAGGATTTTTAGGAGTCAAAAAATTCTTCCCTTTAAAATCTTTAGTGTCAGATTCGGTTACCACTGAATTACTGTAATTTCGGATTAAGAAAACAAGTAAATAGAAAGTAAAAAACTATGCAAATCCCTAGAGTCATCTTGTCATAGTTGTCTCCATTCTTTGTTCCCTTAAAATAATCTCTCAGAGTGTAGCCTGTGCTTATCTTCTATACATTTGTTCTGAGTCTCCATTGCTCTGTGAAAAGAATGCATAGGAAAAACACAGACAGACTGAGGGTTGGTGTGGTTAAGCGCTTAGTGGTTAAGTGAAAGTCCCTCCATGGGAAAAGAATCAGACAGTTTGCTTCTGTAAAGATTTACACCTTTGGAAATGCTATAGGGAGGTTCTATCCTATCCCACTATTATATCCAGAATTTATTAAATACTTGAGCACCACAACAAGATAAAGGTAAATAATCCAATAGAAAAATGGGCACAGGAGATGAACAGGCACTTCACCGAAGACGACATTCAGATGGCTAACATGCACATGAAGAAATGCTCAAAATCCCTAGCCCTAAGAGAGATACAAATTAAAACAACTATGAGATATCATCTCACCCCAGTCAAAATAGCAAAATTTAACAGAACAGCAAGCAACAAATGCTGGCGAGGTTGTGGAAAAACTGGAACCCTGATTCACTGTTGGTGGGAGTGTAAAATGGTGCAATCCCTGTGGAAAGCAGTATGGTGCTTTCTCAAAAAGTTGCAAATAGAGATACCATTTGACCCAGCAATTCCACTACTGGGAATATACTCTGAAGCTACCATAGCTGACATCCAAGCAGATATATGCACTTCCATGTTTATTGCAGCTTTGTTCACAATAGCAAGGAGTTGGAAACAACCTAAGTGCCCATCAACAAACGAATGGCTAGAGAAGCTGTGGTATATTCGCACAATGGAATACTATGCTGCATTGAAAAACAAGGAACTCATGCAATATTATTCAAAATGGTTGACTCTGGAGAACATTATGCTGAGTGAAATATCCCAGTCACAAAAGGACAAATATTACATGATGCCACTGTTGTAGAATGGGACTTTCCTTGGGGTTGGGGAGAGACTGAGTAAGATGGGTTCAATAATGTATACTGCACTGAAACAGAGGAGGGAGAAAACTGTGTAAAAGAGATTATGTGACTAGGTATTTCTGTCATCACAGGAGTCTAGAGCGAGGGCTACACGTTGGAGGGGCCCTGGGGGAGGGTTTGTAAAACAATGAAAGAATCTTTTCTTTTACTTTTCCATAATTTTTGTCTCATGTACTTATAACTTGTTAGTTAAATTTGTGTCTTCTAGGTTGCAAGCCCCCCATGATACATCTTCAAGGATATGAACATGTACGGCTAAGCACAATTAATAACAGTGCATCTAAATTCCAAAATCAATCTCCATAATAGTCTATGTGTTTCCTACTGCCAAAGGGGCCCTTTAGAGTAGTGAGAGAAGATCTTCACCCTGAAGCCCAGAGCATCCCTTTTCAGCAGGAAGTAGCTAAGAGAATACGCCATCCCCTTTTCCTTATGACTCAGGGTGAAGTCTTTCTCAGGGAGGAGTGATAGGGAATGGCAAAGGACACACCGACAAAGGAGATTAATCAGAACTGACTTTGACAAGCACTGTGGCAATTGGACAATTAAAACAGACATTCGGATGGCGGGGAAGAAGAACAAACTGGGGAGGAGGGTAGAGAAAATGGTGCAGTAATGAAGGAATGAAAACCCAAAATCCCTGAAAATGTTCATTAAAACTAATAAAATTTAATAAAATTTAAAAAAAGAGTAGGAATTCACTCAAAGGGTGTTGGGTTTGGTATTAGCTAAGGATTTCTTTAAAGTATACTACTCAGTGATTAACAGAAAAATGAAACAAAAACACCCAGATGGGAAGTTTGTGTGGTTACTTGATGGACATGGGACACAAAGCTGCTCTTTCAACGCCTCTCAGCAGGCATTTCTTCATGTATCTGTTGGCCATCCAAATGTCTTCCTCTGTCAAAAGTCTTTCCATGTCTGTTGCCCACTTTGTAATTGAGTTATCAATATTTTTCTTGTGAAGGCCCTGTTGTTGTTGTTGATTGCTGTCAAGTCAATCACAACTCATAGTGACCCTGTGAACAAAAGCCTGAAGCCTTTTTATAACTATCGTCGTTTCTCAAAGTTCACACAGTTTCCAGAGGCATGTGGCTTAGGAAGTGGATACCACTCCTGCTTCCAAACCTGTCTTGAACTGGGAGCTCCACCAAACACTGTCCACCTTTGGTAACGATTACAGCATTTGACACCCCAATCACACAAGGTTCAGCATTACAGCAACCCCTGGTTACCTTAGTATAGCATATTGACAAAAGAATGTTCCTCCATAATATAATAACAACCAACTTTTAAATACAAAGGCCCTCCTCGAGGTCTTGTTGACTCTAAACAAGAGGCTTAAATAAAAAAAAAACAAAAAAAAACCAAACACCCCAATATAGTATGTTGTTGTTGTTGTTATGTGCCATTGAGTCGCCTGTGACCTATAGCGACCCAATGTACAGCAGCTCCATGGTAGTTTATAAATTTTTGCTATGAGACCCTTGTCTAAGATGGCACTGCTGAATGTTTTTTCCCAGTTGATTTTCTTTTCACTCTACTAGAAAAAGTTTTTGATGCAGACAGGGACTTAATCTTTAAAAGGACCCATCAATTGATCTTATCCTTTCCTGATTGTGTAATTCTGGCTGTATTTAACAGCCTCTTAAGGATAAGTTTTAAAGTTTGGTCTCATTGTCTCTTTTTCCCTTTATGGTTTTGGGCTCTGGCCCACCTTGAGGTGATTTTTGCGTATGATGTGAGATGTGGATCCTGCTTCAGCTTTCTGCAGGTAGGTTTTGCCAGCACCATTTATTGAAGAAATTGTCTTTTACTTAGTTTTGTATACTTGTCAAGTATCAGTTGACCATAATAGACAGACAGGATTATTTCTGAGTTCTCCATTCTGTTTCATTGGTCTGTGTGCCTGTCCATGCTATTTTGGTTACTACCTCTATGTAGTAGGTTTTGAGGTCAGGGAGTGCTATGTCTCCCACTTCATTTTTGTTTTTCAGAAGTGCTTTGCTTATCCCAGGTCTCTTTCCCTTCCAAATAAACTTAACAGCTGCCTTTTATATCTTTTTGAGAAGTAAATTTTATATCTGTATGTGGATTGTGTTAAACATTTAGGGTGTTTGTGGTAGGATTGTCATTTTCACTATATTGAATGTTTCTTTCTATGAACATGAGGGGCTGCATAGGAATCAGATTGACTACATTTGTGGAAGAAATTGTTGGAGAAGCTCAATATTGGTAGTCGAAACTAGGCCAGTGGTGGACTGTGGGTCAGATCATCAATTACTCATATGAAAGTCCAAATTGAGGCCGAATAAAATGAAAATAAGTCCACAGGAACCAAGATATGATCTTGAATCAATTTTATCTCAATTTCACAATCATCTTAAGAATAGGTTTGAGGCATTGAACACAAATTATAGAAGACTAGATAAGTTGTGGTATGATATCAAGGATATCATCCACGAAGAAAGCAAAAGTTCACTACAAGAACAGAGACAGAAAAAATCAAAATGAATGCCAGAATATTTCAAAGGGCAGCTCAGGAGGACAAAGCAAAATATTATAACGGAATGTCCAAAGAGCAGGAATTAGAGAATAAAAAGGAAGAACTGGCTCTGCATTTCTCAAGCTGAAAGAGCTGAACAGCAAATTTAAGCCTCATATCACAATACTGAAATATACTATGGGCAACTGACTGAATGACTCAGAAAGCATCAAAAGAAGAGGGAGGGAATACGCAGAGTCATTGTACCAGAAAAAATTTATTGACACAGAAAAATTTGAGGAAGTACCACATGAACAGGAACCAATGGTAATGAAGGAGGAAGTAGAAGCTGCATTGAAGGTATTGACCAAAAATCAGACCCCAGGAATCGATGGGATACCAATTGACATGTTTCAAGATGCAGCCTTGGATACACTTACCAGTCTATGCCAGGAAATTTAGAGGACAACTGTCTTGCCAACAGATTGGAAGAGGTCCATATTTGTTCCCATTCTCAAGACAAGTGATCCAATTGAATGTAGAAATTATCAAACAATATCACTGATATCACATGCAAGAAAAATATCTATGAAGATCATTCAAAAATGGCTAGAAATGCCAGAAGTTTATCCATAGAGGGGGAACTGCCAGAAATTCAAACAGAATTTAGAAGAGGCAGTGGCACTAGAGATATCACTTCTGATGTCAGATGGATCCTGGCTGAAAATAAGAAATACCAGATGAACGTCTATTTGTGCTTTATTGACTATGCAAAGATTTTGACTGTGTGGTTCGTAGCAAGTTATGACTGACTTTGAGAAGCCCAGAGCACTTGATTATGCTCATGTGGAGCTTATTCCTGTACCAGAAAGCTATTGTGTGAACAGAGCAGGGGAACACTGCATGATATGGAACTGGGAAGAGAATGTGCCAGAGTTGTACTCTCTCTTCATACATATGTTGAACAAATTATCTGAGAAGCTAGACTCTGTGAGGAGTGTGGCCTCAGGAATGGAGGGAGACTCATCAATAATCTGAGTTACGCAGATGACACAACGTTGCTTGCCAAAAGTGAGGAGGGCTTGAAGCACTTGTTGCAGAAGATCAAGAAATGTAGCCTTCAGAATGGATTACATCTCAGTTCCAAGAAAACAAAGGTTTTTACCATTGGACCGATAGGCCGCATCTTGATGGATGGAGAGGAGGTTGACTGTCAACAGCTTCATCTAGCTTGGATCCAAAATTAACATCTTTGGTACCAGCAGTCAGAAAATAAGGAGACACATTGCACTGGGAAAATCTGCAGTTAGGGACCTCTTTAAATCAGTGAGGAGTATTGATGTCAGTTTGAGGACTAAGGTGCATCTTTCTAGCCATTCAAGCCATAGTATTTTTTTTCAATATTCTTTTTAATTTAGTTTGTTTATTTTTCATTTCAATGAACATCTACAGAGATTTTGGAATTCCATTCATTCATTGTTGCACCCTTCTCCCCGCACAAACCCCTCCCCCCCCCCCTGCCCCCCCCTTTGCTCCTCTCCTTGAAAAGCAAAAGAAAAACTCCCTCATTGGTACACAATCCCCCCCACACCTCCCCAAATCCCACCCCATACCCCCAAATATAATCCACTCTGCAACCCTCATTGCATACTCAAGCCATAGTCTTTTTGATTACTTGCTATGCATCTGAGACAATGATTAAGGATGACAGGAAAAGAATGGATGCCTTTGAGCTGTGGTGTTGGAGAAGAGAACTGAACATCCCATGGATGGCCCAGGGAACAAACAGAACCAGAGTGCTCTCTGGAGGCACGAATGACAAGCCTTTGCCTCATACTATGGTGCTATTCTTTGGAGAAGGACATGATGCTGGGGAAGGTAGAGAGGTCAACGAGGGAAAGGAAGACCCTCAACCAGGTGGATTGACATGGTGACTGCTGCAATGTGTGTCAGGAAGTGTGAGGATGCCGCAGGACAGGGCTAGGTTCAGATCTTTTGTTCATAGGGTCGCTATGAACTTAGGTTAGGTTAGGTGCTCAACTTGTTGGCACCTAACAAGAACAATGATTGTTTCTTATGGTAGTATTTTGTAGTGTTCTCTATTAAGGTCTGTTTTGTGTGGTTTGTTTTTGGTTGTTGTTGTTGTTGTTTTTTAACTCATGTATGTTTTCTTTAATTTTTTTAAAAAATTCTTTTACCTCTCTCAGTGATCCCCCCATTCCTTCCTCCTCCCTCTCTCCTTTCTTTGGACATTTATACACATCTTACTAGTTATCCTTTTATTTTTACAACAGTGGACTTATGCAGTATTTGTAAAAGCAATATTTTTTTAATTTATTATTAATTTCAATAAAAATTTACAGAGACTGTGGATTTCCATTCATTCATTGTTGCACATTTCTCCCCTCCTAACCCTCCACCCTAGTACACTATCCTCTTGGAAAAGTAAAAGAAAAATTTTTTCATTGTATTACAAACCCTCCCCCAGGTCCACTCCCCTATGGAGCCTTCGCTCTGGACTCCTGTCATAACAAAAACATCTAATCATATATCCCTTTTAAACAGTTTTCTCCTTCATCTGTTTTGATGCAGTATACATTATTGAACCCATGTTTCTCAGTCTCTCCCCAACACTGAGGTCAGTACTGTTTTACAAAAGTGGCGCCATGCAGTATTTGTCCTTTTGTGACTGAGATACTTCACTCAGCATAATGT
>NW_006399922.1:2556421-2557915 GCF_000299155.1 Elephantulus edwardii | reverse complement strand
GATATATTACTCTGGAGATGAAAAGGTGAGGAAAAATGGAGTTGCTTTCATAGTTAAAAAAGTCATTGCTACATCCATCTTGAAGTACAATATTGTCAGTGACAGGATAATATCTATACACATACAAGGAAGTCCAGTGAATACCACTATCATTCAAATATATGCACCAACAACCAGAAAGTTAGGTAGGTGATTTTAATCTGAGGCCCAAAGGCCTGATTTTAATTGTTTTTGGTCACTCTTCTAAGTGGTATAGCACTGGTCTGTCCATTTGCTGGACAGAGGTAACTTGTACTTGCTGTGATGCTAAACACCGTGACACTGATGAGTCAAATGCAATAATACCGATGGTGGACAGTGTTTGGTGGAGCTCCCCGATTAAAACAAGCTTAAAAGCAAGAGAGGCATCCACTTCCAAAATAGCTTGCCTCCAGGAACTCTATGAATATGGAGAACATGGAGAAACGATGAAAGTTACACAAATATTCAAGTCTTTTGTTCATAGGGTTACTATGGGTCATCTACAATTTGACAGCACTTAACAACAACAATTACACCTGAATAGGCTGTGAAAGGTTAAAATGAGACTGAAGGTTTAAGAACATAAGTTGAAATGTTTTAATTGGTTCTGATGGATTTCTTATATTGACGTTTAGAAATAATTATCAGGTGTCTATTCAGTGTATGTGAAGTGCACCCAGATGGGCCGGGAAAAGTACCCACAAACAAATTTGGGTTCAGAACAGTGTGCAGGAGAACACAAAATCAGCCCCTTCCTCTGACCCTCCCAGCCCCCACCTATTGCCCTATTGTCACCTCTTTTTGGGAGATCTGGTGACACAGTGGTTAAAGTATTTGGCTGCTAACCAAAGTGTCAACGGTTTGAACCCACGACTTGTTATGTGGAATAAAGACATGGCACTTTGTAATCACTATGAACTGGGATTGGTCTGTTGGGTTGTTTTGTTTTGGTTTGGTTTTTTTTTAACATACTGAGGAGGACCTGAAGCACTTGCTGCAGAAGGCCAAGGACTGCAGCCTCCTATATGAATTGAAGCTCAACATCAAGAAAACAAAGATTCTCACCACTGGGCCAATTGGCAGCATCAGCATGGATGGTGAAGAGATTGAAATTGTTAACAGTTTTGGTTTACTTGGCTCCACAGTCAACACTCTTGGTAACAGCATCTAGGAAATCAAGAGACGAATTGCATTGGGAAAGTCAGCTGTGAGGGACTTCTCAAGAGGACTGAAGAGCAACGACGTCAGGCTGGAGACAAAGGTGCGCCTGATCGGGGCTATAGTCTTCACAATTACGTGCTATGTGTGCATTAGAGAGTTGGACAGTGAATAGGGATGACAGAAGAAGAATTGATGCCTTTGAGCTGTGGTAATGCAGAAGAGTGTTGAATATACCATGGACTGCTAGGAGAACAAACAGGTTTGTCCTGGAGAGAGTGAAGCCAGAATGCTCCTTGGAGTCAAGGATTCTGA
>NW_006399922.1:2550854-2556321 GCF_000299155.1 Elephantulus edwardii | reverse complement strand
GTTGATGGGTACTTAGGTTGTTTCCTTGCTATTGTGAACAAAGCCGCGATAAACATGGGTGTGCATATATCTGCTTGGATGTCAGTTATGGTCTCTTTGGAGTATATTCCCAGTAGTGGAATTGCTGGGTCAAATGGTATCTCTATTTGCAACTTTTTGAGAAAGTGACATACCGCTTTCCACAATGGTTGCACCATTTTACACTACCACCAACAGTGAATAAGGGTTCAAGTCTCTCCACAACCTTGCCAGCATTTGTTGCTTGCTGTTCTGTTAAATTTTGCTATTCTGATCTCATGGTTGTTTTGATTTGCCTCTCTCTTAGAGCTAGGGATTTTGAACATTTCTTCATGTGCTTGTTAGCCATCTGAATGTCTTCTTTGGTGAATAAAGGCAATATTTTTGGCAGTTCAAATCCACAAGCAGCTACATGGGAAAAAGATGAACAACCTCTTCCTGTGAGATTTACAGCCTCTGGAAATCTGTGTGTGTTTGGAGTTGACTATGAGCCTATTCCAACTGAAGTTCAAAGAGTTGATTGTTTTCCTCCTTGACTAAGAATAAAAATGTACAGTGTGGTTTCCTAAGCTATAATATTAACTGAAGCAGATCTCTAGGTCTTTTCTCGTGCTTTTTTGTCTCTCATTAGATTTATTCCTAAGTATCTCAATTTGTGGTTGGCTACTGTAAACACTATTGCTTTCTTATTTTTCTTCTCTGTGTTTTCTTTTTTCCTGTAGAGGAATTTCACTGATATTTTTTATATGATCTTATATATTGCCACTCTACTAAATTGATACATCAGGTCTAATAGATTTTTGTTGGGTTTTTTTTTTTCAGTCCTTGGGGTTCTCTGTACACTATCATATAGTCTGCATATAGGACGTATTTGTGGGTCTGGATGCCTTTTAATTCCTTCTTTTGTCATATTGCCCTAGCAAGTACTTACAATACAATACTGAATAGCAGCAGTGAAAGAGTCTAGTCTCTGTAAGTGGAACTCCTTTAGACTTTCTCCATTGAGAATGATGTTGGCTCTTAGTTTTGTGTATTTACTTTGCACTATGTTGAAATTCCTTTTTATTCCTATTTTGCTGAGTGTTTCAATCACTCAGCTTTTGTCAAAGGGCTTTCTGCATCAAATGACAGGATTATGCTTTTCTTTTTCTGTGCTTTAATATTGTGATTAGTTATGCTGAACCAATCTTACATGCCTGCTATGAATCCCATTTCTTACTCCAACAGGATGTTGTTTGTTGTAATTAAGTGCCATTGAGTCAATTGTGACTTATAGTGACCCTATGTAAAATAGCTCTGAACCCTGCTCAACCCTGAGCCAACCCCATTATCTCTGACACTCCTACCCCAATTATTCCAGCCACTGAGTCAATCTATCTCATCCAGTGTCTTCCTATCTTGGGCTCTCCACCCTCCCAAGCATGAAGTCCCTCCCCAAGGACTGATTCCTCCTTACAATATACCCACCATATTTCAGATGGAGCTTCAAAATCCTTGCCTCCAAGGAGCAGCTTTGTTTCACCTTCGTCAGGACAAACCTGTTTGTTATTGTAGCAGCCCACAGCATATTCAAGACTCTTCACCAGAACCACAACTCAAAGGCATCAATTCTTCTTCTATAATCATTAGTCTTTGTCAAACTTTCTGATGCATAGCACATAATTGGAAAGACTATGACCTGTATCAAGCATACCTTGGTCTCTAGACTGACATCATTGTTCTTCAATACTCTGGTGAAGTCCCTGACAGCAGATTTTCCCCAGTGCAATTCGTCTTTTGATTTCCTGGATACTGGTACCAAGAGTGTTGAGGAACAAAGCATACTGGAGCACAATCTCAGTCTCTTCACCTTCTATCGTGATGCAGCCAATCAGCTCAGTGGTCAGAATCTTTGTTTTCTTGATGTTGAGCTTCAATCCATATTGAAAGAAAGCTGCAGTCCTTGGCCTTCTGCAATGAATGTCTCAGGTCCTTCTCAGTTTTGGCAAGATAGCAAATAATTAACATTGGAGAGGATGCAACTTTCATACATTGGTGGTGGGATTGTTAAATGGTACAACCACTCTGAGAGGCAGTTTGGCATTTCCTCAAAAGCCAAACACAGAAATGCCATATGACTCAGTTATTCCACTGCTAGGAATATACCCTGAAGAAAATAGAACTGAGACACAAACTGAGATTTGTACACCAATGTTCAAAGCAGTGTTATTCACAATAGCAGAAAATGGAAACATCCCAAAAGTCCATGAACAAATGAACAGATTCAGAAATTGGGGTACATTCAAAAGATGGAGTACTATGAAGTTCTCAGAAGCAACAATTTTAAATAAACGAACAAACAAACCATATAACATGGGAGAAAAGGGGGAGCATTATGCTGAGTGAACTTAGTTTCCTAAGGAAAAATACTACATTGGATGATTATTATTAAAATAGAATGATAAGTACTAAGAAGTGTTAAAAGTCCAAAGAGGGTAGGGAAGTGGACACTGGGTATGAGGAGGCGGGTGGAATTACAGAGCTGCAAAAGTTGGTGAGCGGAAGAGAGGAATGAAAGTGTTGGGGGAAATGTAATAGAGACCAAAAAGTTTAGGTAATAGTAGGCATAGATTGACAGTAATTAATTTTATAAAATACAATGATGATCATATGAAGCACAAAGTGAATGAAAGAATGTGAGAAACACCATATATATGTATATATATGAAACACATTGTATACAAATGTTGTATGCAAGCCAATGGAGGAAAAAAAGACCATTTGGCACAAGATCAATAACTATGAGGAGGAGAGGAAGGCTCTCTGCAGGAGAACCAGCAGGCAGAGCTTGGACCAAGACCCTGGGATCAAGAGGTTCTATTGTGAGGAAACAGGGACAAGGACAGATTTTTACAACAAAATATCACAGCTGGAAGAAACACAGCAAGCTTTATGTTTGTCTCAATTAAGGTATTTCCTCTCAGCTTGTAAGCAAGGTCCAGTTCCTTGGTGAGTTGTTTTAAGGGCCTTTAAATTGATGGGAATTCCCTCTCCTTCTTCACCTTTCCTTAAGCAGGAAGCAGGGAGAGCGTGCTGGAAGGGAGAGCATATTGTCACATGAGAAAGGACACATTCTCTGTCAGGAGATCTATATTTGAGCAATGTTCCCTTCCTGGCAAATGAGTTCATTTTTGAATCTGTGGACACTGCATACCTTAGCATCACCAATGACTCTTGTCTAAGTAGGACCCCAGGCTGAAGGTAAATTTTTGTTTAAGATCACAAGTCTGAAATGAGGCTTCCTCATTGGTTAGGGAATAACCTCTAGCAGAAGGGCCTCATCTGTTCCTGACCTTCATTCGAGGTGAGCCACTTCTGTGTAAACAAGTCACCCAGCTTCCAGTGCTATATTACCCTACCCCAGCAACTCATTTTAGTGGCAGTATTTACAAGTTAAATCAAATTAACTTGTGAACTATTAAAAACTAAGAGGTGTTGCTGAGTTCTGATGTTAAAGCAAATGCATTGAATAGATGCATTTCCTGGAGTGTTAGCTCTATATAATGAATTATGGAAATGATTCTTGAGGCTTTCTGAGAGGCAGAAAACAAAAAATAATGCCAATAAGACCTTGAGCAATCCTTTTAAAGCTGCTTATGGGCACACTAAAATTAAAAACAGACCGAAAAATCCAATCAAAACTAAACCTGTAAAAAATAACTCCAAAACAATGAAACCAAAACCAAGTCTGTGTTGCCACTGAGATGGTTCTGATTTGTGTGACCTGCGCAGAGGTTACATTTCAACCCAGTGGAGAATGGCCATTCTCCCTCCAAGCTGCCGATGGATCCAAACCATGCAAAGTGCGCTGTGTTTTAGTCAGCATCACAAGCTGCTGCTAAGCCACCATAGCACATTAGCAAATGCTTGGCCTCTGAGTGTGTGTTCACATGCATGTGTGTATGCAAGCATGTGAAAGAGAGAAGGAGAGAGCAAACAGGTGAACAGGCCATGGGAAAAACTACTAGGGCATTGGTCCAGTACATTCCAGTCTGTTGAGTGTGCGTCTCCACCCCAGATATAGTGAACCTCCAATGCAGAACTAAGGTGCACCAGGCGATCACTGAGAATCCCCTGCAGATCTTGTTAAACTGTAGCTCCTGATTCAGTGTACGTATGATGGAAATACAAGTTCGCAGCAAGGCTTTCAAACCAGAACTGGGAAACACTCATCCTGGAGGTTGCTGGAAAATCTGACAGACTGAAAGCAACTATGACATGGAGGTGGGGAGAAGTCAACACTGAAGGGAAACAAAAGCAAGTCATGAGACACATGTCACTTTCAGCCTTGAGTGTGGACCAGTTTTTCTTGTTAATCATATTACCTATTCTTTTTTTATATAGATAATTACATAATTACATGAAACAGATGGGTGAAAGAATGCACCCAGATGGCGAGAAGGTAAACAGGTTTACACATTGCTTATTCTTGGACATATTTAAAAAATTATTTAATAATACATAGATTTCTATACTCTACACATCTGTTCAGCAGAGTTTTCAGTCAAATAGCAGTTATACTGTCATCTTCTCTGGAACAGATGCAATGACCTCTCTGGGAATTTCTAGCACTGGCTGCCATCCTGGCAAACATGTCTAACCTTTTCCACCATTTCATCTAATAAATTTCTTAACTTTTGTCTGAGGCAACAATCGATGTTTTTAGAAAAATTGCACTTTCACAGAAATTAGTATGAACGTTATACATGTGTTCAGGTCCTTCGTTCATAGGGTCACTATGACTTGACAGCACTTAACAACAAGATAGAGGGAGCTGTTGGCCCAGTGGATAGAAAGTTAGGTTGTTGTTGTTGTTGTTATGTGCTGTCGAGTCGCTTGCGACTCATAGCGACCCTATGTACAACAGCCCTATACTCTGCTCTGTCCTGTGCCAATCGCACTGTCTTTGATACTCCCATCCCGATTATCCCAGTCACTGAATCAATCCACCTCATAGAGGGCCTTCCCCTCCTGTGCTGTCCCTCCACCCAAGTATGATGTCCTTCTCCAAAGACCGGTCTCTCCTCACAACATGTCCAAAGTATGTTAGACGGAGCCTCAGAAACCTTGCCTCCAAGGAGCCACCCGGTTTAACCCTTTCTAGGACGAAATCTGTTTGTTTTCCTAGCAGTCCATGGTATTCTCAATAATCTTCTCCAGCAACACAGCTCAAAGGCATCAATTCTCCCTCCATCCTCCTTGGTCATTGCCCAACTCTCTGATGCATAACAAGTGACCGCAAAGACCATGGCCTGTATTAGACGCACGTTAGTCTCCAGAGACACCATTGCTATTCATTACTTTGGAAAGGTCCCTAACAGCAGACATTCCCATGGCAATGTGCCTTTTAATTTCCTGGCTGCTGGTGCCAAGACTGTTGACTGTGGAGCCAGGCAAACTAAAGCTGTGT
>NW_006399922.1:2529421-2545469 GCF_000299155.1 Elephantulus edwardii | reverse complement strand
ATGGACTGCTAGGAGAACAAACAGGTTTGTCCTGGAGAGAGTGAAGCCAGAATGCTCCTTGGAGTCAAGGATTCTGAAGCTTCATCTGACACACTTTGGGCACACTGCAAGGAGGAACTGGTCCTTGGAGAGGGACACCATGTTTGGTGGAGGCGCGGCAAAGAATAGGAAGACCTTTGATGAGATGGATCGATTCTGTGACTGGAGTGGTGGGAATGAGTGCGTTTGAGAGGACTAGGATGGCACAGGACAGAACGGAGTTTAGAGCTCTTGTACATAGGGTTGCTATGAGTCGCAAGTGACTCGATGGCACATAACAATAACAATAAACAACAACACATCTCAAACAGATTTACTTTTTTAAAGGAATAGTTTATGAGAAGTGAAAAAACATGAGTTAGAGAAAAGTATGGGATAGAAAGTAAATATAAATGCAAGTTGATTTGCTAATTGCTTTATAACCACAACAAACTGGTGGAGAAAACACACAAAACAACACGACAAAGATTCAAAGATGAGGTGTTCCCTTAGCAAGGAGGAAGATGCCAGTCTCTGGTATTTGGAATTTAGGCTGCAATCCTTGTTTTTGGGTGGACCTCTGATTGTGTGGGCAGAGACCATGCTTTAATCGGCTTTGAAGAGAACAATAGCCACTTGGCCCAGGGAGAAGTAAATGAAGTGTTTAGTGTCACATAACTACCAAAGATTCTCCCCATGACACTGAGCCCAGTGAGGTTGTGCTTCTTGTTGGACTCCTTCTAGATGAGCTGTGATGGCCATCTCTATGTTGGATTTCTCCAGGGCCGGGGTGGTGCACTCCACCAAGTCTTGCTGCATCTTCTCTGGTATGTCTGCATTTTTTATCACTGCCTTTTGGTCATATGTGATCACTATGGAGCAGGGACTAAGGGACTGAGACAGTCTCCTTGGGGAGGGGTAAGAGTCACTCAAGCCTGGCCAGACTTGGTGCATCTACGCCGCCCCACACCAGCTGCCACCCCATGCCCAGACCCTACTCCTGAAGGACAGTAATTTGATGGCAAACATCTTCTGTCTTTCTTCTTAACAGTAATTGTTACTTGTTGGCACTATATATGCCTATCTGTTCATTGCCTCTCCCCCTGGAAAGGAGTCTCCAGGTCATGCACATGGTAATGTGCTTAGCACATTTTGATGAACAAAAGGTTGGAGGTTCAAGCCTATGCAGATGCACTTCAGAAGAGCCTGATATTTCTACATTTTTAAAAGAAGGATTTGTTTCTGAGAAATTAGTCATAGACCACCTCCAAAGCACAGTTTTCTCTGACACCCGTGGGGAGACTCAGTGGCAACACGTGACCCCACTCTGCCCCAAGTGGAAGGAGGCACCAAGAGCAGGTCTGCCCACTTGCTATCCAAGTGTCAACAGGGTCCACTATGCGACCAGCACACAGCACTGATGGATCAGAGTCTCCACTTCCATCTTCCTCACCAGCAGTGCAGAACTAGATCTGAGTCCAGTCAGCAGGTAGCGTCCTCCACAGTCAGCAACTCTCACAGGGCAGCCAAAGGACAGGAGTGGAGAGAGCCGGGAAGGGCTCCTGCAGGATTCATCACCCCCTTGATAGGGAAAGGGGAAGAGCCAGGAATGGGCCAGACAGGGCAACCGTGCCCCACCCAAACTCTTCAGCCTCTATGTTTCTTGTCTCTTTCTTTGTGACCTGATGAGATCAGCATGTTGCCATCTGTCACATGATCTGTGGTGCCACTAACCATGATCCCACCAACACAGAGGGACTAAAGAGCAGTACATGGGGCAACAATGAGAAGGAAACTCACAAATCAGAACAATTTCCACTACATGAAGTTCTGTGGGACAATCACACCATCAATGTGACCTGCCCCACTGTAACTTGTGACAGAAAATGCCTAGCTCAGTTTCTTAAATCAGTGGGTCCACAGAAGCACCATAGTGAGGATAAGTGAGACGTACTGAACGTAGGAGTGGTAGGATCAGCGGAGCCACACAGCCAAGAAGTGCTGTCTGGCTTGACCTCTGGATGCAAGGCTCCTTAGGTTAAATACACCAACTATGAATGCTGTGAGGATTATTGCTTCAATACACAGAAGTATACTACACACACACACACACACACACACACACACACCCTTAACAGCAACAAACAACCTGGAACATGACTGAATAATTCCTGGAGCAGTGAGTTTGTAATTTTTTTTTATTACCATAAGTTTCAGTGGACTGAATGAATCATGCCTGCCTATGCTTTAACTGAGTCATGTTTGATATTGCAAACATGCAGCAACCAAAAAACCTTTATTGCTCTCAGACTAGTTTCACACCTCAATTTTTTTGTTTTGTTTTTGTTTTAAGTATTCTTTTGCTGCTGTTCTTAGAGCTTATTATATTGGTTACTATAGAGTTGATGACATCAGTCATGTTGATTAAGCTTAATGGTCTTGAGGCAACATACAGGAAAACAATTTGTACACTGTCTTAAGGTGTTTGTGGGCTGCGGGCTCAGAACTGCTCTTGTGAAAGGGATAAACACTTGGTCAACTTAGTGTGGACAACCGAGGAGAAGGGCCTCTCCAAGCCAGAGGTTACTTCCGTTTTCAAGAACTGGTCCTTTGCCCCTGATGAACATGAATACTATTTTCCGTCTATATTTGGTGTGTAAAAATAACCAAACTCAGACTGTTTAATGAAATTATTAGGTTGTGGAGGATATTAATCCTCCTGAATTAAATCTAAATGTAAAACCTCTCTTGCTTATTGGTTGTCTTTCTTGATCTTTCAAATCTTCTGAGAAATCAACCTAAATTTATGCACTGCATATCACACTAAATATTTTAATGAGAAGGTCTCAAAGTTACACTTAGATAACATTTTATAAAACATGCATCTGCTTTATAATCACATGGCTCTGAAAGAAGTCATGGTTTTCCTATCCTGTCATGGGTCTTCCGGCTCTTCAGTCCACGTGTCTAGCAGCAAGCAGGGCACCTCGCTGATACGACTAGATGTGTTTCTTTCCTGCAAAGTCCCAATGGCTTGATATCCTTCTATGGGCTCTGGGCAGCAGCCAGGGGACATCAGCCCTTCAGGTAGAGAAGCTACAGAAAACAAGTCAGGCTTTAGCTTTTTAGTTTTGAAGATCACAGGTTGTGGGAACAGTGTCTGAGTCTCAGCAGCTTGGTTTCTCAGCACCAAAAGTGAGAGTTATTGTTGTTAGTTACCACCGAGTAGGACGCATTGTGACTCTATGAACAAATGACTGTGCTGTGCCACCCTCACCATCTCCAACACTCTCTAGTCCATTGCTGAAATCATCATGTCAATCCATCTTGTTGAGAGTCTTCCTCTCCTTCACTGATCCTCCCTCCTTCGAAGCATTGATGCAACTTTCCAAGGAATATCCACGTAGCTCTATGTCCAAAGTAAATGGGCACCTCAAATGACATAATTCATACAAACACATGGTGATACAAGAGTTAGTTGTTCCAAGAATAGGAAGAAGCAAATTAGAGAGAAAGCAAAAGAGAAAAATGGCAGTGTGGGCCCTTGTCTCTGGTTAAGACCATAAAAATTGAGAACATGAATGCATTAGAGGCTTGTACCTCCTGAAAATGGCCCCGGGGCCATGGTTTTTGCAATCACTTGTTATGCATCAGAGAGCTGGACAATGACTAGGGAGGATAGAAGGAGAATTGACGCCTTTGAGCCGTGGTGCTGGAGAAGAGTATTGAATGTACTATGGACTGCCAAGAAAACAAACAGATTCATCGTAGAGAGGATTAAACCAGGCTGCTCCTTGGAGGCAAGGATTCTGGGGCTTTGTCTGACATATTTTGGACATGTTGTAAGGAGAGACAGGTCTTTAGAGAGGGACATCATGCTGGGTAGAGTAGAGGGACAGCTCAAGAGGGGAAGACCCTCTATGAGGTGGATTGATTCAGTGACTGGGGTACTCAGGATGGGTGTATCAGAGGCAATGAGATTGGCACAGGGTAGAGCAGGGTTTAGGACTGTTGTACATGGGGTCGCTATGAGTCGCAAACGACTCGACAGCACATAACAACAAACAACCTTGTCTCGGGAAGAGTGAGATGGTGAGTGTACTGTCAGGGAAGATGCAGATTCAGGAGCTTCTTAAAGCTCAGAACAGCTTAGGGAACCAGGGATGAAGGGACAGAGACACAGAGTTGGTGTTCAAGCCTGATGAACCCCAGAGGCCTCTCAATTGAGAAAAGGAATTCCCTTAAAGAAGGCAATTGCGAATTCCCTTAAAAAAGGACAAGCTGAGTGCTGAGAGGCATGGGGTGCCAATACGGCACCCTCCCTGCTCCTCGGGTGTCATGTGCTCCACAAGCTCCTGAGTGTACAATAAACTAAACAGGGAGAGAGGAAAAGTCCCCTGACTAGACCTGATTTAAACAGTAAATGGTTAAGTTGACTGAGAATTGATCAATACTACTTTTCCCTCCTTAGGCAGAATGGTGTCTTAAAGCAGATTCAGTTTAGTTGCAGAAAAATGAAAGCATGCTACCATTGTGCACACTTGGCGATACGTTTTTAAGATTTGCATCTGATAATACACAAGAGGGTTCTCTGCAACTGGAAGCTTTGCTTTGACAATATGACATAAGTGCAAAGAGATACTTCTTAAAGTCAGGAATCACAAGTTCTTATTTTCAAAAGTTGAACAATGAATAAGGAAGACCAAAGAAGAATCTATGACTTTGAATTATGGTGTTGGAGAAGGGTATTGATTATCCTATTGACTACAAGTCTGGCTTTGAAGAAGTGCAACCCAGGTAAGGATGGAGAAACTTCGTCCATGTATTTTGAGCATGTTGTTACGAGCGGCCAGTTCTTGGAAAAAGACATCATGCTGGGAAAGGCAGAAGGTCAGTGAGAGACAGAGAAGACCTGCAACGAGATGGTCGGACATAGTGACTGCAAACATTGACCGGGGGATGGCAGGGATTGTGTGCATGGTGCAGCACTGGGCAAACTCCAGAGATGTTGTTCAGAGGGTCGGGATGAGTGCTAGGTGACTCAATGGCACAAACAACAACAATAATAATATGGTGCCTGTTTTATCAAAGCACAGTACTTCAGCCTTGGCTGAACAATATCATTTCTAGGAGTCATTTAAAGAAGTCTCACAAATATGCTCAAATAACAATTGCTGCTGTTAGCTGTTTGTTAGTTGCTGTTTGACCCAGGGGGAACCTCAGGTGCAGCAGAGCCACTTGCTTCACTGTGAGGGCCTGTGTGCACTGTGACAAAGGCAGCCATGCTGCTGGTATTTCAGATATTCCCAGGGCCACCTAAGACAGAGAGACTTCAGTGGGGCTAAGATTAGAAAGAAAGACCTGGTGAACTACTTCTGAAAATCAACAATGAAAATTCAATGGAGAAAGACAGGAATGAAAATCCAATGGAGGGAGACAGCAATGGGAACAGTGGTTAGCATGTTATTTGCTCTATTTCTTAAATTTAAGATAAAGTCTTAAATAACCAGAACTAGGGTAAAAAATTAGCAGTCTGTTTTCAGGGTCTCCAGAGGCAAAATGTTCTGCTCCCAGAGCTCCTTATCAGCTGAACGGGCCTGGGAGGATTCACATCACATGACAGATCCGAGGAATGAGGGTAAAAGATGTGACATCCCTAAGCAACACCACGTGAACACGTCACAGTGAGAGACCAACTCTGCACTAAGGATATATGAGGGTTTAGAAGGAACCAAAGTAACTGAGTGTCATCAAGTTGGTTCTGACTAGCACGACCCTCCCCTGGGTTTCAGAAGCTGTAAAACTCTGTGGGGCAGGCATGGGGGAGAACTGGCCATCTTCCCTCAGAGCTGCTAGTGATTTAAAACCAATGAGAGACATAGCCTTTTGGCTAGTTGCACAACACAATACAGACTACATCACCAGAGCTCTATAGAAGAGGGTTGGAAGGAAGGAACTAGGGAATGATTTTTCTTCAAATTTCCTTTCACCTCAACTAAAAAAATAAATCCATAAAGGGAGGCTCTCAGAGCAGTGGAATGCCTGAATGTAGTGGACACAGTGGCCTGTGTGAGGATGAGGGGCAGGCCAGCTGTGATGAATGAGCTGAGTGGTCTGCATGCAGGGCTTTAGGCCACTTGGCATGAGCTTCTCTGCAGGTCCTTCCTGGCATACCCATCTGAGGGTCTCAGGTCTCAACAGTGAAGGTGTCAGAATCTTTGAAGAAACTCCAGACAAAGGCCAGGAGAGGAGTCTGCTCGCCAGAGCAAGGGCCCTCTCAGACAGATCAGCCCAGCACAAACCTGCCTACTCCTTCACTACTCCCCACCTTGACTCCTATTTCAGAAGAAACAAAAGTGGAGGCTAAATTCTCAATTCACTGCCATCAAGTCGGAACCAACTCAATAGCGGAGCCTCCAGCAGGTTTTCGGAGATTGTATGGGGCACAGGTGAAGAGTGTCCAGCTTTCGCCCACAGAGTCGCCAGTGGATTCAAACCACTACAGCAGCTCAGCCTGCAAATCAGCAGCGTCACTCCCTACAGAGTGTGATTGGAGCCCCTAAACTTTTACAGGTATTTGTGTGATTCCCTCTGACAGTGTCACCCAGACTAGTCCCTACTCTCCTGAATCCTGCAAACCCTAGTGTTGTCACTGGTGAGCCTCTGAATGAAAACTGAGCTGGACTATGACACTTTAAGGGACAGGATCTTTGATGGGTTATTTCTCTCGCTTTCATTGCCAACAAGCTGGAACCAACTCAGCTGATCCACTAGTGAGGTTTCAGAATCTGTGTAGCACACAGGAAGAAATTAGACCATATTTTGTGACTTAAAAAAAGACCTACAGAATGTCAACTACCCAAAATGGCCAGAGCAGTCGAAGGACTGTCTGTTCAGGTACAGTGGATGGGCTTCTAGAGGAACTCAGCTCCACTCAGTAAGCTGATAGGGTCATGGGAGACCAAAACCAAGACTCCAAGACTTTCCCTCCAAGGTCTGCTCCTCGGTGGAACCACTCTCTTAGACCTCAGAGCCCCAGTGAAAGATGAACAAAGGGCAGGCATACTGCGAGGAGAACTGAGGGTAACCCAGGATAGCACAGACATGGAGCCTGGTGAGGGTGAGGGTGGGGTGGTGAGCCCCAGAGGCTCTGCAGCCATTAAACACAGTAAGCATATTCAATAACATGAAAAGGAATTCACAAGTTATGAAGGAGAACAATATATTGCAAAAACACCAGGTACATCTTAAACTCATTAATTTGTATCATTTTCAAAGCAAATATTCTAGAAAGAAAAAAAAATACCAAATATTTAAAAAGTTAATATAATCTATGGATGGTGAAAAAGGGAGTTCCCCAGTTTCTGCTGCTCGTCCTGGCTCCCCTGAACTTCTCTCTAAAGTGGTGTTTAGCCTCCCAGCCTTGTCCCAAGGACTCCAGGGGGCACTTTGTTCCCCGCGTGTACTGCTGGGACAGGCTACCTGTTTGGATGGTGGGCGAAAAGAGGAGTTACCCATTTACAATACTTAAGGATGCTTCGGGCAAAATATTGAGTGATCCTGCAAGTATTAAAAGAAGATGGAAAGATTACACATAATCACTATACCAAAAGGAATTGGGGGACACAGAAGACTTTAATGAAACAACATATAAGCAAGAGCCTATGATGATGAAGGAAGAAGTTCAGACTGCTTTGAAAGAATGGGCTAAGAATAAGGCCCCAGGAAATGATGATATACCAATTTATATATTTCAACTAACAGATGCTGTCCTAAATGTGCTCACCAAGTTGTGCAAAGAAATCTGGAGAACAACCACTAGACCAACTGAGTGGAAGAGATCTATATTTGTTACCATTCCAAAGAAAGGAGATCCCACAAAGTGTGGAAATTTTCAAACAATACCATTCATATCATATGCAAGCAAGATTTTGCTGAAGATTATCCAAAAATGACTGGAACAGCACATCAACAGACAACAGAAGTGCAGGCTGGGTTTAGACGGGGTCATGGTACTAGGGTATTGTAGCTACTGTTAAATGGATCTTGGCTGAAAGCAAGAAGTACCAGAAGAATGTCTATCTTTGTTTCATTGATTAAGCAAAGGAATTTGACTGTGTGAATCATAACAAACTGTGGCTAACTCTGAGAAGAATGGGAATCCCAGAACACTTGATTGTGCTAATGTGTAACCTATACTTGGACCAGGAGGCAGTCTCAGAATAGAGCAAGGAAACACTGCCTCGTTCAAAATTCGGAAAGGTGTATGCCAGGGATGTGTCCTGTCTCCATACCTTTTCAATATTTATGAAGAACAGGTTATCCTGGAGCCTGGGCTCTATGAGGAGAAATGTGGCATCAGGATTGGAGGAAGATTCATCAACAATCTGTGTTATACAGATGACACAACCCTGCTTGTTGAAACTGAGGAGGACATGAAGCACTTGCTGTGGAAAGTCAGGGACTGCAGTCTTCAGTATGGATTGAGACTCAATATCAAGAATACAAAGATTCTCACCACCAGGCTGATTGGCAGCATCAGAATGGATGGTGAAGAAGAGATTGAGATTGTTCACAGTGTTGGTTTGCTTGGATCCACAGAGAACACTCTTGGCACCAGCAGCCAGGAAATGAAAAGACATATTGCGATAGGAAAGTCTGTGGTTAGAGACCTCTCTAAAGTCCTGAAGTGCAAAGATGTCAGTCTGCAGACAAAGGTGCGCCTGATACATGGTCTTTGCAATCACTTGTTATGCATCAGAGAGCCAGACAAAGACTAGGGATGATAAAAGGAGAATTGATGCCTTTGAGCTGTGATGTTGGAAAGAGTATTGAATATACCAATGGACTGCTAGGAAAACAAACAGGTTTGTCCTGGAGAGGGTGAAGCTGGGCTGCTCCTTTGGAGGCAAGGATTCTAAGCTTTGTCTGACATACTTTGCACAAGCTGCAAGGAGGGACCAGTCCTTGGAGAGGGATGTCATGCTTGGGAGGGTGGAGGGACAGCACAGGAGCGGAAGAGCATTGATGACATGGATTGATTCAGTGACTGGTGTCAAGGGAGTAGATGTGTCGAAGATGGTGAGACTGGCACAACAGGGCAGAATTTAGGGTTGTACATAGGGTCACTATGAGTCGCAGGTGACTCAATAGCACATAACAACAACAACATAATATGTAGTATAAAAAATAATCAAAGTAAAGGTAATCTATAGGTAGGAAGATCAATCCAAAAATACATAGATTTTATGGATTTCCTTCTTCACTGTTTTTCTTCAGTTTGTTGTTTTTATCATAAGCATGCACTGCTTTTGTAACGACATTTATTTTTTTAAACTAAGGAGGGAAGATGTAACTTCTCTACTAAGCACTTGATGCTTTCTCTTCCCCTTTGTTATTTTCCATTGCATCTCCTTTAAGATGCACAAAGCTGGAGCTGGTCACAGGTCCTTGCCCTGTGCAGGCACTGTGCCAGGAAGAAGGGCCAGCCTCCTAGAAGCCTCGGCCTGTCAGGTCCCCTACAGCTGCTCAGTTGTTCCCTCTACAGCCTGTAGCAGGCAGCTCCAGCATCAGAAGCACTTCTGGGCCTCTGTGCCACTCATTACCCTGGCTCCGCAGGCAACAGAATGCAGTTGTTCCTCTTCCAGGGCATGGCGAGAACCCAATATGTATCCAGCAAGGCTCAGGATTTTAAGTCTTATTGGGAGCTGTGGCAGCTCTTTCTAAGAGCAATAATACTGCTAAAGGTGGATAGAAACAAAGGCCAGGCTGGCTGCTTAAAAAGTCAGACAGACCTCCATTTCACTCCTGGGGTTTGGATGGTCAGTGTCTCTGCAGCCTTACTTGTTATTGTCAGGTGCTGTGCAACTCACAGTGACCACAATATAATAGAACAAGACAACTATCTTATCATGTGTCACAGTCACAATCTCTGCTGTGCTTTTAAGCTTATTACTGTAGCCACTGTGTCAATCTATCTTGTTGACAGTCTTCCTTTTTTTGATGAACCTCTATTCTACCAAGCATAGTATCTTTTTTCCAGGGATTGATCTCTCTAGTTCTTTATAAATAAAGGTGTGGTTTGAGGTGTTTGTGAATGTGGGGCCACAGGAGCTGGATGGGTCAGATGGTGTAGAAAGAGGAGAAGGGGAGAGAAGACAATCTTTTACTTTTAAAAAGTATTTTCTTTCAGAAGCTCTGAAGCCTTGCTTGTAAAAGTAGTAAACTATCTCTGCATTGAGTAAACTCAAAGGTGAGAGAGCCATGGCTGGTGGACTTGACCAGTACTTCAACATCTACTAGCAAGAATACTGCTCTGATCCTAGATGGAGAAAGGATGTAAAATAATATGGCTGTTATGGGAAAGTCTCACAATTTCTCTAAATGTTAAACACATAATTATTATGGGACTCTGGTGGCTTCATCCATAGGAAGATGTGATGCTTATCCAAAGACTGCATTCTGGTGGTTCAAATCCACCATAGGTTTGTAGGAGAAAGATGGGCACTATCTTCTAATGTGATTTACCACCCCCTCCCCACCCTCCTTAACCCCCCCTCCCCGGAAACTGTTGCAGGATCAGTAGGACTGGGTTCTGACTTGATAACAATGTAGCAGAATGAAATGTAAAAAGTATACATTTGCCAGAATGTAGCAGAAAGTATCAAAATATGGAAAGAACACAAAGAGTCACTTTACCAAAGAGAATTGCTTTGCATGGAACCATTTCAGGAAGTAGCATATGATCAAGAACCAATAATACTTGAGGAAGAAACCTAAACTGAACTGAAAATATTGCCAAAATATAAAATTTCAGAAATTGATGGAAAACCAATTTTGAGTCATTTCAGGAAACAGATGTATCCCTAGGCATGTTCACCAGTCTTAACAAATTTGGAAGACAGCTACCTTGACAGCTGACTGGAAGAGATTCATATTTCTTCACATTCCAAAAAAAGGTTATCCAATAGTCTGTGGAAATTACTGAACAATATCACTAATATCACAAGCAAGTATACTCTTGTTAAAGACAATTTTAAAAACAGCTGGAATAGTAGATTGGCAGGGAAATACCAGAAATTCAAATCGGAGTCAGAAGAAGCCATGGTAGGCCTCTCCATCATTCTAATATCAGATGGATACTGGCTAAAGCAGAGAATACCGGGAAGATATTTACTCATGTTTTATTTACTATTCAAAGGTATTTGACAGTATGGACCATAACAAATTATGGATAACATTGAGAAGAATGGACTATTAAGACCACTTATTTGTGTTCATGCAAAATCTATACCTAGACCAAGAAGCAGTTGTCAGAACAGAACAAGGTCTAGCATAGGGCAGCCAAATGAAACCTGTCGCGTGTGATAAGAGAATTCTGACAAGTAAAATTATTTAACATCTCAGTTTGGTTTTCATTATTGAAAATCAATGCTATATCTAATTTTTGTTTTCTAGAATAGATACTATAGAATGATCTACCTCTCCCTTTTTATCTTTAACAACTTTATCCAGATAATAATGAAAATCCTTGCAACTCACCCTTTTATGTCTGTTCCTTTTTGGTCAGACTGGCACTGCATCAAACCCAAGAATAGATGATTTAGCCAAGAGCGAGGTCCGACTGCCCTGGGGGGAAGCCAATTATCTACAGGCAATATTTAGTTTAAGCAGTTTGGTGCCAGAGATCAGTAATGTCTATGTCAAGCTATCTTCCATTGCTGACGTTTGATTTTCTCATAATGAAAGTTGTGAATTCAGTACTTTAATGTTGTAGATAAGTACATAACTGTAATGGTTCAAGGTAAATACTTGGACATACAATTGCCTGGATTTGACGTGCTATCAATTTATTATTATCTTTTGTAGACAAGTGATTTACTGCTTCAAGTATGTTTCCTCACAGAAACAAATGAGGATGCTGACTCTTACTGTTGTTGACATTGAGTTGACTTTGATACCATGTGTGCAAGGTAAAATGACTTACCAGGGCTTTCAAGGCTATGACCCTTTGGAAGCAGACCTAAAGAGGTACCTCTCAGGTTGTTTCAAACTATCAACCTTTCAGCTAATAGTTGAGTCAGGTTCTCAGAAGTGACGATAGCACTGTTTACAATTAGAGTGAGAATATATGAGATAATCCATGAGCTCAGTCTGTGTTTGTAGCAACAGTGTTTATTGTTATTGTAGCCACATTGTTTTCTCTTATCAACCCCCTATGAGGAAGAAATTTTTTAAATTCTCATAAACAACTGATTTCTAATAATTCTGATGCACACTTATATAATAGTTAATGCTAATCTGGATCTTTAGAGAATTGGCAAGAAATTCCCATAGAACCTGTATAATTTTAAAACAAAATAGAGTAAAAAGCAAACAAACAAACAAACAAAAACCAACAACAAAATAAAGACCAGGATGAGAATTTTGACCTGCTCCATTTCCGTATTGTTCAGTTCACCCCCCCTTAGGTAACCTGGGGGGTCCCCTGCTCCCTGGAGGTCACCATACTGTGCAGACACTCGCTCAGCAGAGCAAACTACAACCCTGAACTCTTGGACTCAATGCATCCTCCAATGTCAACCTTTTGAGTAGCTGGGACTACAGGTACACAACTACGCCTGGCAAAGCAAAAGAAAAATTAAAGAACTGTCATGGTGAGATTTATGTACCTGTCTAAAAATTTCATAGAAAAGCATTTCCTATACATGGAAGGGAATGCATCTTCCTATAGAAGTATAAGTACACGTGGTGAGCAGTGGTTTGAAGAAGTAAATTTGACACACAAGGAAAATCTGAAGTAAGTTAACATCATTCCAGTAAAGTATTAGCAGGACCATGTTAATTCAGTTCATATATGATGTTAATAAATAGAGGTCCATCTTTTTAGAAACTTTGACTTGGGTGATGTTGAAGAATTGCTTCTAATACACACACACACACAGAGATACACCATGCAATCAAAGGAAATCTCAAAAAAGTGCAGTAAAAGTTACAAAGTTAAAGAAGGGGTTGAAAAACAAACTAGGGGAAATACAGCAGGTGCTGGGAGAATAATGCAATTTTCTAGGACAGCAGATGCACAAGTGAAACAGTATCCAGTAACAGTCCATCAGATGGTAATTACAGCTGGACTAGGGAAGAACAGCCAAGATGAAAAGGGGCAATTCAGAGGGTAACTGAGTGCCAGTGAGTGACATATTCCTCAGAGATCCCGTACTGAACCAGGAAAGCTCAGCTCTAAGAAATAAACCATCATTTTTCTTTGTAAAAGAACAAAGGGGAAATGTGGAAAAAGTAAAAAACACAGTACTCAACTGTCACCAAATAATTCATTAAACACAATTTCAATAGACCATTACTAATAAACAATCTCTCTCTCTTTCTTTCTCTCTCTCTCTCTCTCTCTCACACACACACACACACACACACACACAGAGGCACTGATCAGTCTGAAACTGCTCCATCATAGAAGATGCTAGATTGATTAGGCTTTAAAAATATTTGAATATTTTGACCCAAAATGTGAGATAAATGAGCTCACATCATGTCTCATTCACATTGTAATGGTAATATGAAAAAATGAGGAAGAACTTTGCAAATTCAAACAGATTTCATGGAGTTTTGTATGACATCGGTAAGTTAGAACTGACTTAACAATAACTAATAATTAAAAGGATGACAACTAATAATTACTTAAAACTTGAGCATTAGAATGGGAGTGGTGGCAGGACACAAACTCTGCCTCTTCAATTCTCCCTACACACACACACACACACACACACACACACACAGAGAGAGAGAATGGATGTAAAGACACTGACTCAGTTGTCTTCTGCTATAAGACGAGGGTCCTGTGATGTGGGTAGCCAGTGCTGCCCTTGGCCCTTTGGTTTGATAAGGTTAATAAGAGCATCATTATTTTTGTTGTTATATGCTATCAAGTTGAAACCAACTCAGTTGACCCTCCAGCAAATTTTCAGAAGCTGTAAATCACTTAGGAGGAGATTGCACATCTTTCTTCTGTGGAGCAGCTGGTGGATTCAAACCTCAAGCTTTGGGGTAGGCAGCTCTTTACCACTAGGCCACCAGAGCTAATGCTGAAACTAGATGAGAGGTTCCTTGAAGCAGAGATGTGTCATCATCATCTCTGAACCCAGGTTCTCAGACAAAAAAGAAATGTTTCTACATAAAAACAGCAGAAAGCAAGTGTGGAACAACATGCTTCATGGTCTTTAAAATTGGCATGCAATAAATGTAATAAAATCCTAAGTGTTGCACTCATAATAGAACTTGCATAAGTAGACTATGTCTATTCACTCAATAAAAAAAAATTACTGAAATAATTCACAGACTGTAAATGCACTATCCAAGATGACTTGGGCTAGGGAGAGAATCATCCAGGTTCATCCCATGGGGGTTATGGTTTTAATCAAGAAAAACATTCATTTATGAACTTCAACCAGATGATAATGCAGATATTATTATAAGCCTTCAAGCCTACTGTTGTAATCTGTGATGATAAGCATCCAACTTTTTCTAGGCCCTTTTTTATGACCTGATATTGGATAGGTTGCCAGTTACAGAACTGATGGAAAATGTATTATGGCAGGGCACCTATTATTTGAGCCAGGCAGAGACAACCAGTGCCCTGGAACTGTAGACATATTTCCTGCTATGCAGTAATGCATTTTAGTCACTGCTGGCTTGTGCCAGATTAAAATTGGCAACCTGTAGAGATGAAACACTTTCTATCGCATTACTCATGCCTGGGGTGATCTGTTCCCTTGAAGGCTGGCTTCCTAGGTGAAGGCAAAGGAATGGACAATCTCTCTAAAATGTTTTAAATAAGATAAAAGGTATGAAAAGCTGGTGGTTGGCAAAAGCAATATGGGGAAGTAGAGAAGGAGCCATGAGGCCCACAGGATATCCTGGGCTAGGGAGAGGTGAGATTTACAGAGAAAACCAAAGCCCACTGGCAATGATGATTGTTTATCCTCATTCAGTTCAACTTATTCTGCTAAGAAGATAATATATAGGGCAATTTGTGCTAATGAATTCTATTGGGTTATATGGTTTTAAATAATCTTAAAACATGAAAGTCATCAAATTGTTAAAAAGAGATAAAAGAATTTCAGATAATATTAAGTTTTTTAACCTTGATCAAATTTTCAAGATTTCTACATTTTGACTGAATATTTTACTAACCCTTTTCTAAAATATTTAAGATTAAAATTCATTTTCAAGAATGAGTACCATAGATGACCCTACTACACCACATACAGAGAGTGCAGCAGCCAGGGGAGAGTTGCCCACTATCTTACGCACCTGGATCACAAAGGAAAATTACAAACTTTAGAAGACGAGGACACAGGCAGGAGATATTCCCAGCAGGCCACTGGAGACCTGAAATGACATCTGCATAGAGGTATGTGGTGGTCCGGCAGCAGCCAGGGGGAAAGTGGTCTCTGGTTGCCTTGAGCACCAACAGCACCAAAAACAATTACAGACTCTTCCAAACAGGAGAGATACCCACCAGGCTACAGAGACTCAAGAGAATAGAGAGCTCGACCATACCCAGACAGAGAGAGAACACCAGCCAAGCAGAAGTTAGTATCAGGCCATACTGGGGCCCACCAAGGACAATTTCAAACTCTGGAAGAGACAGACAACACTCCCTATGCACATCCAAAAACTTCTCCAACAGGGTAAAAATAGAAGCCACAGACTGGGAAAAATATTTGGTAACGGCATGTCAGATAAGGGACTTATGTATAAAATACATAAGTAGAAATGTATAAAATATAAAATGTATAAAATACTCAAGTGAATTGGGGGGAGGGGATCAGGAAGAAAAATGCATCAATGAATGACTGAAAACCCTAAGTCTCTGTAAACTTTCATTAAAAAAAAAAAAACCTAAAAAATTTACAAAAAAGATGTTGTTGTTGTTGTTGTTATGTGCCGTCAAGTCTCCTGCGACTCATAGCGACCCTATGTACAACAGCCCTAAACTCCGCTCTGTCCTGTG
>NW_006399922.1:2520675-2528661 GCF_000299155.1 Elephantulus edwardii | reverse complement strand
ATGGAGATAGGATGCATCCCTGGCATATGCCCTTCACAATTTTGAACCATGCAGTGTTCTTTTTAAGAGACAAAAAAGATACATCTAATTAATGAGGGAAAAAGGTAGACTAAAAATCAAGGGGTGGGAAAAATATACCAAGCAAATGGCACCAACAAAAAAAGCAGCATGGTGGACTAATGTTTTATAAAACTGACTTCTGGGTGAAAACCAACAAAAAAAATAAGGAAAGGCACTATATAATGGTTAAAGGTACAATACAATAGAACATATAACCAAGATGCATTAGTAATAAGTGACTGGAATGCAAAAGTTGGAAAAAGGAAAGAAGGATCAGTAATCAAGAAACATGGTGACAGAAATGAGGCTGGAGACAGAAAGACAAAATTCTATACAATAACTTATCTGTTGCAAATTCCTTTTAAAAGAAACACAAACAGCAACTATACATTTAAACCTGAGGGCCTACATAGGAATCAGATTTATTACATATGTGGGAAAAATCACTGGAGAAGCTCAATATAAGCTGTGAAAACTAGGCCAGATGCTGATTGTCGAACAGACCATCAACTACTCATACACAAGTTCAAACTAAAGCTAAAGAAAAGTAAATAAAATCCACAAGAACCAAAGTTTAACCTTGAGTCTATCCCTCCCAGATTTAAAGACTATCTCAGGAAAAGGTTTGAGGCACTGAATACTAATGAGTAAAGACCAGATGAACTGTGAGATGATATAAAAAATATCATCCATGAAGAATGCAAAAGGTCATTATAAAGATGCAGGAAGAAGAATAAAAGACCAAGATGGAAATCAGAAAGACTATGAATATTGCAATAGAGTGCTGAGAAGCCAAAACAAAGTGAGGACATGAAGAAATTGAGGAGATTAAAAGATTTCAAGGGGAAGTACAGGAAGACAAAGCAAAATATTATGTGCAAAGAGTTGGAGTTGGAAAATTAAATGGAATGACCTAGGAAGCATCAAAAGAAGATGGAAGTTTCTCTGCTGGAGAAGGAGGGACAATCTCCTCCTGTACCTGTCATATCTGATTTGAGAGTACACTAATAATGATATAATAATAATAATAATAATAATAATAGTAATAATAATAATAATAAAAGATAGAAGTAGTACACAGAGTCACTATATGAAAAATGGATGACACAGAAGAATTTCAGGAACCAGCTTATGATCAAAATGATAAGGGAGGAAGTTCAAGCCACTCTGATGGAGTTGGCTAAAAACAAGGCTCCAGAAAATTACAGACAATGCCATGGACACACTCACTAGGTTCTGCTAAGAAATCTGGAGGACAACTGACTGGAAAAGATCTATTTTATACCCATTCTTAAAAATGGTGATCTGGAATGTGGAAATTATTGAACATGCAGGTAAAATTCTGCTGAAGATTATACATAAAAGACTGGAACAGTACATCAAAATAGAATTACCAGTTGTGCAAGCTGCATTTAGAAGAGGTGGTAGCACTAGGGATATTATAATCAATATTAAAAAAATCTTAGCTGAAAGCAGAGAGTACCAGAGAAATGTCTATCTGTGTTTCATTGACTATGAAAAGACATTTGATTGTGTGGATCACAACAAATTTTCGCTAACCTTGAGAAGAATGGATATCCCAGAACACTTGATTGTGCTTATGCGAAACCTATACTTCGCCCAGGAAGTAGTCGTCAGAGCAGAACAAGGAAACACTACATGGTCAAGATGGGGAGAAGTGTTTGTCAAGGATGCATTCCAGCTCCATATATTTTCAATTATAAGCAGAACAGATCCTTTGGAATGCTGGACTTTAAGAGGAGGAAAGTGGCATCAGGATGGGAGGAAGACTCATCAACAATTGGCATTATGCAGATGACACAACCTTGCTTGCTCCAAGTGAGGAGGACTTGAAGCACTTGTTACAGAAGATCAAGGAATGCATCCTTTGGTATGGGTTACATCTCAATGTCAAGAAAACAAAATATTCTCAGCACTGGGCCAACTGGAAGCATCATGAATAGATGGGGGAAAAAAATTGAGATTGTTAATCAGCTTGCTTGTTTTCACAATCAACTGTCATGGTACCAGCAGTCAGGAAATCAAAAGTTGAGTTACATTGGGGAAAACTGGCTATCAGGAATCTTCTCTCTGAAAAGCAACAATGTTGGTCCAGAGACTAAGGTGCACCTGAACCAGGTCACAGTCTTTGCAATTCCTTGCTATGCATGACAATGACTAGGTTCACAGAAGAAGAACTGATGCCTTTGAGTTGTGGTGTTGGAGAAGAGTATTGAACATTCCATAAACTAAGAGAACAATTAGGTCTGTGCTGGAAAGGGTGAAACAGGCTGCTCCTTATCAGCAAAAATTCTGAAGCTCCATCTCACATACAAAAGCAATACACATGTTCAATGCAATCCCAATACAGATATAAAATACATTTTTCAAGGAGATGCAAAAAGAAATTGTTAAGTTTATTTGCAGAGGAAAGAGACCCCAAATAAGCAAAGCACTTCTGAAAACCAAAAATGAATAGGGAGGCATAGCACTCCCTGACATCAAAACCTACTACACAGAACTAGTAACCAAAACAGCATGGTACTGGTACAATGACAGGCACAAAGACCAGTGGAAAATAATTGAGAACCCAGAAATGGATACATATATCTACTTTCAACTGATATTCAACAAGGCAATAAAACCTATCAAATGAGAAAATGGCAAACTCTTCAACAAATGGTGCTGGCAAATCTGGACTGCTAATTGCAGAAAGCTGAAACAAGATTCACATCTCACATTATACACAAAAATCACCTTAAGGTGGATCAGAGACCTGTGAGTAAAGCTCCAAACCATAAAGTTCATAAGAGACAAACTGGGACCAAGCTTAGAAGCTTAGCTTGTGGAATGAAAAAATTGCCAAATACAGTGAGAAATGCACAACCTTAAGACAATAAAACTGATGAACGGGACCTTTTAAAAATTAAATCCCTGTGTACATCAAAAACCTTTTCAAATAGAGTGAGAAGAAAACCTTCTGACTGGGAAAAAAAACCTGGATATACTATTTCAGACAAGGGTCTCATATAAAAAAATTACAGAATCTTACAGGGCCTTCACAAGAAAAAGACTGGTAATACAATTAAAAAATGGGCAAAAGACATGGAAAGAATTTTCACAGAGGCAGACATTCTGTTGGCCATCAAACACATGAAGAAAAGCTTACAATCACTGGTAATAAAAGAGATGTAAATCAAAACCACCATGAGATAAAATCTCATTTCTGTAGCAGTGGCAAAGTTTAACAGCACAGCAAGTAATAAATGGAGAGGAAGTGGCAAGATAGGAACATTGTTGGTGGCATTGTAAAATGGTATAATCATTCTGAAAAGGCATTTTGGGATTTCCTCAGAAAGGTGAACATAGAAATTCCATATGACACAGCTATTTTACCGCCTGGAATATACCCAGAGAAATGAGAACTGAGGCACAAAGACTTGTACACCAATGTTACTAGCAGCATTATTCACCATTGCAAGAACAGGGAAACAGTCCAAATATCCAACAACAGTGGAATGGATTGAGAAATTATAGTACATTAACATGATAGAAAACTACACAGCATCCAGAAGCAATGATTTTGTAAATCACTACCTAACTTGGGAGGGACTGGAAAGTATTATGCTAAGTGAACTAAGTCAGTCTCATAAGGATAAATAAACTGTCTAAGACCATTATTGTAGAAAATGTATTAAGATCTAAGTGGGGAGCAGAGGGGTGAGTATAGTGTGGTTAATCATAGGGTCGTACAATTTGATGGGTAGGCTGAAGAGTGGGCAAAGGAAATGTGAAAAATCTGGTGTGAAAAATCATGCATGTGAGCTTTGTAAGTAATCCAGTATATAATAAAAATTTTATTCCAATAATTTAAAAAAAGAATTCCTAGAAACAAATGATAATGAAATACAACATAACGAAACCTCTGAGATACAGTTGAAGTAGTCCTTGGGACATTTCATAGCAATAGGCAAGCAGGTAAAAAAGGAAGAAAGAAGTAAAGTTAATTACTGAACTGAACTAGGCAAAGGCAATTGACTCTGTGGATCATGACAAGTTGCGGCTGACACTAAAATGAATGGGAATCCCAGAGCACTTGATTGTGCTTGTATGTAGCCTACACCTGGATCAGGAGGCTGTTGTGCAAACAGAGCACAGAAGCCCTGCTTGGTTTAGAATTGGGAAGTGAGTGTATCAGGGTTGTATTCTCTCTCCATACTTGTTCAAAAGATAAACTGAGCAAATTAACTGAGAAGCTAGATTCTATGAAGAGGAATGTGGCATCAGGATTGGAGGGAGTCTTATCAATAACCTACATTATGCAGATGACAACCTTGCTTGCTTAAAGTGAGGAGGACTTGAAACACATGTTGCAGAAGATCAAGTAATACAGCCTTCAGAATGGATTGCATCTCCATATCAATCAAGAAAACAAATATTGTTACCACTGGACCAATAGACAGTGTCATGATGGAGGGAGAGGAGGTTGAAATTGTCAACAGCTTCATCTTGCTTAGATACATAAGTAACACCTTTGGTATAAGCAGTCAGGAAATAAGAAAATATTGTATTGAAAAAATCTGCAGTTTGGGACCTTTCAAAATTATTGAGGGGTACTGATGTCAGTTTGAGGACTAAGGTGAATCTGATTCAGGCCATAGTCTTTCCACTTACTAACTATGCATCCAAGACCTGAACAATGAATAAAAATAAGAGAAAAAGAATTGATGCCTTTGAGCTCTGGTGTTGGAGAAGAGCACTGAACATGGACAGCCAAGAGAATGAATAGATATGTCTTGGAGATGGTGCAGCCAGAGTTCTCTTTGGAGGCAAGAATGATGAGGCTTCACCTCACATACTTGGACATGTTGCTAGGAGGTTATATTTCTTGGAGAGGGACATGACATTGGGAAGGATGTGAGATCAGTGAAGGAAAGGAAGACCTTCAACCAGGTGGATTGACACAGTGATTGCTGCAATGGGCTTTTGTGTATCAGGAAGTGTGAGGATGGCGCAGGACAGGACTAGGTTCACATCTTTTGTTCACAGGTTCGCTATGAAGTCATACTCAACTCAATAGCACCTAATAATAACATCTCCATCAAGTAGAAAAAGTGCAACAATCTGATTCCACAGCATCTTGAAGAAAGGAAATTATAAAGGTAAGAGCTGAAATAAAATAGAAAACAGAAAACCAATTGGAAACCATCGGCAAGACTAAGAGCTGGTCTTTGAAAAACCAAAATTGACAAACCATTAGCAAACATAAGAAGAAGAAAAAAAGAGAAGACAAAAACACTATCTGAAAGGCAACAGAAGACTGTGTTCTGTCATTCAGATGTTTTGGCCTTGAAAACTGCTGTCCAGCTACACCATGTGAGATTTCTCAAGCTCAGGTGGAAGAGGTTGGGTAGAAACATGGTTTCTGAAGGGCAACAGTCCTTCCACTTCAAGACTTCAACCCTATGGGCCTTGGGCCAAGAGAGGAGCACCAATATATAGGTCCTTCACAAAACATTGCTATACTCTAGGACATTATAAAGTTACAACAACATAAGATCTACTAAGAAAAGACTCACATAAAAGAGTCATCACAAAAAAATCAAAATAGGTATTTCCTTAAAAAAGCAGACCCGCTCTCTGCTCCTTGTTGATCGACAGATTGCCTTCTTCTCTCCTCAACTGCATCCCTGACACACAATGGTGAAGGTCAGAGTAAATGTCTGTGAGACACCTACGCTCATTACCCTAGTCACTGAACCAATCCATCTCATCAAGAGTCTTCCTTTCTTGTGCTGTCCCTCCACCCTCCAAAGCATGATGTCCCTCTCCAAGGAAAGGTCCATCCTTGAAACATGTCTAAAATACGTCAGACCAAGCTTGAGAATCCTTACCTCCAAGGAACACCCTAGTTTCACCCACTCTAAGATGAAACTATTTGTGCTCCTTCAGTCCATGGCATATTAAATAGTCTTCTCCAGCTCCACAGCTCAAAGGCATCAATTCTTCAATCATCCCTATTTATTGTCCAGCTTTCTGATGCATAGCAAGTGATTGCAAAGACCATGGCCTGACTCAGGCATACCTTAGTCTCTAGACTGATATAATTGTTCTTCAGTACTTTTGAGAGGTCTCTCAAAGTAGACTTTCCCAATGCAATTTGTCTTTTAATTTCTTGGCTCCTGGTACTAAGAGTATTGATTGAGGAGCCAAGCAAACTGAAACCGTTAATAATTTCAATCTCTTCACTGTCTGTCATGATGCTGCTAATGGGCCCAGTGGTGAGAATCTTTGTTTTCTTAATATTGAGCTTCAATCCATACTTAAGGCTGTAATCTTTGACCTTCTGCAGCAAGCACCTCATGTCCTCCTCAGTTTCAGCAAGTAGGGTTGTGATATCTGCATAATGCAGATATCTGCATCTCATATGTTGATGAGTCTTCCTCCAATTCTGATGCCACATTCCTCCTCAAGGAGCCCAGTGTCCTGGATAATCTGTTCCACATATAGATTTAAAAGGTATGGAGATAGGATGCATCTCTGGCATACACCTTTCCTGATTTTGAACCATGTAGTGTTTCCTTGCTGTTCTGACAATGGCCTACTGGTCCAAGTAGAGTTTTCACATAATCACAGTCATGTGTTCTCAGACTCCAATTGTTCTCAGAGTTAGCCACAATTTGTTGTGATCCACACAGTAAAATGTCTTTGAATAGTCAATAGAACAGATAGACATTCCTCTGGTACTCTCTGTTTTCAGCCAGTATTCATCTGCTATTAGCCTTAATATCCCTAGCTCCATGGCCTCTTCTAAACTTAATCTTAACACCTAGCAGTTCTCTGTTGATGTGATGTTCCAGTAATTTTTGTAATATTTTCAGCAGAATCTTGCTTGTATGTGATATTAAAGATATTGTTTGATAATTTCTGTCACCTTTCTTTGTAAAAAGAACAAATATAGATCTCTTCCAGTCAGTTGACCAGCAAGTTGTCCTCAGATTTCTTGGCACAACTTAGTGAGTGCATCTAGGGCAGTGTCTGTTAGTTAAAATATGTTAACTGGTATGCCATCAATTCCTGGGGGCTTCTTTTTTGCCAATTCTTTCAGAGCAGCTTGGACTTCTTCCTTCACCACTGCAGGCTGTTATTAATATGTTGTTTCATTAAATTCTTCTGTGTCCATCAATTGCTTTTGGTGCAATGACTCTGTAACTCTATCCATCTTCTTTTAATGCTCCCTGAATTATTTAATATTTTGCCCAAAGCATCCTTAATTATTACAACTCGGGCCTAGAAAACAACACTATATACCAGATCTATAGGACAGAATCAATAGGAGACCTAAATAAAAGGGAAAATGTTGCCTGTTCATGAATAGGAAGATTCAATATAGTGAAAATTACGATCCTATCAAAAGCAATCTACATGTTTAATGCAATCCTAACAGAGATACCAAATTCACTTTTCAAAGGTTCATAAATGGTAATTAGTGAGTTTATTTGGAAAGGAAGGAGACTCAAAATAAGCAAAGCACTTCTGAGGAACAAAATGAAGTGTGAGGCATAGCACTCTCTGACCTACTGTTGTTGTTGTTGTTAAGTGCCATCAAGTTGTAGACAATTCATAGCAACCCTATGAACGAAAGTCCTCAACTCCTGCACGACTTTAATCCTTTCTCCAGGTTCACAGGGTTTCCAGAGGCAAGCTATTTATGGAAGTAGATGAGACTCCTGCTTCCAAGCTTGTTTTAATCAGGGAGCTCCACCAAATACTGTCCACCATGGGTAACCATTATCGCATTTGACACACCAATGTCACAGTTTTCAGCTTCACAGGAACCACAAGTAACCTCTGAATGGCAAGTGTACAGACCAGGGCTATACAACATAGAAGAATGTTTGTCCAAACACAATTAAAAACAGGCTT
>NW_006399922.1:2506483-2513410 GCF_000299155.1 Elephantulus edwardii | reverse complement strand
CACGGACTAGAGTCACCCACCTTTGGCTTGGTAGCATCACTTTCTGTCCACTAGGCCAACTGGTCTCTCTCTATGTTGTTAAGTAGGGCCTGAGAGCCCTATTGTATTTTAGCATTCCAGCAGGCCTAAACGCTGGAAAACTCTGGGCCAGACACCCCCAACTCATCTAGCAGGTCTGCTCTTTCGACACCCACTTGGGGCAAAAAGAAAACCAGAAGTGCTCCAGTGTTCCCTACCTGCCTCTCTTCAAGATGCAAGAGGTTGCATCCATCCAGGTGGGTTCATGAGACAATCACCCTTATTCTGCACGCATGGCCAGAAATTCCAGTATTTTAGCATTCTGGCATGCCTAAACGCTGATGAACTCTGGGCCAGAGACCCCAATTCACCTAGCAAGTCTGCTCTGTGGACACGCACTTGGGACAAAAAGAAAGCCACAAGTGCCCAGTGTTCTGTACCTGCCTCTCTTCAAGACGCAAGAGGCTACATTCATCCATCTGACCTCTGACCTACTACACACCTGTAATAACCAAAACAGCATGGTATTGGTGCAATGAGAGTCACATAACCAAAGATACAGGACTGAAAATCCAGAAATTAACCCATCTACCTATAGCCAACTGGTATTAGCTGAGGAAATGCAACCTATCAAATGGAGAAATGACAACCTCTTCAACAAAAGGTGCTGGCAAGACTGGACTGCAACCTGCAGAAAGCTGAAGCAGGATTCACATCTCATTTCATACACAAAGGTCAATTCATGATGGTTCAGAGACTTAAAAGTAAAACCCCAAACCATAAAGGTCAAAAAGGAACTAAATGGGCTGAAACTTAGAATGCCTAGCCCATGCTATAAATAGACTAGTAAATATAGCCAGAAAGCCACAACAACCAGTCGAGAATAAGATCAGTGAATGGAACCTTCTAAAGATTAAATCCCTGTGTGCATTAAAACTTTTTATAACAGGATGAAAAGAAAACCCACCAACTGGGAAAACATATTTGGCAATGAGATCTCAGATAAGCATTTCATCATGAAAGTTTACAGAATCCTAAAGGGCCTCCAGAAGAAAAAGACTGATAACACAATTACAAAATGGGCAAAAGACATGGAAAGAATTTTCACAGAGGAAGATATTTGAATGGCAAACAGACACAAGAAGAAATGCTCAAAAATCACTGGCAATAAGAGAGATGCAAATCAAAACCACAATGTGGTACCATGTCACCCAGTAGCAGTGGCAAAGTTTAACGGGACAGCAAGCAATATAGACTGGAGAGGATGTGGAGAGATTAGAACTCTCATACACTGTGGATGGGATTGTAAAATGGTACAGCCACTCTGGAAGGAAGTGTAGTGTTTCCTCAAAAAGCTGAACCTAGAAATTCCATATGGCCCAAGCTATTTCAGTGCTAGGAATATACTCCAAGGAAAATAGAATTGACACAAAAATGGAGATTTGTCACTGCTCATAGCATTATTCACAATAGCAAGAAATTGAAAAGAGCCCAAATGTTCATCAACAGATAACTGGATTCAGAAATTGTGATACATTCAAACAATGGAATACTAGGCAGCAGTGAGGAACAATGATTTAGAAAAATACTATATAACATGGAAGAGGCTGGAGGGCATTATTCTGAGTGAATGCAGTCTCATAAGGGCAAATATTACATAAAACCATTATTGTAAATTACAAGGATGACTAGCAGGATATGTACAAGAGTCTAACGGGGGAATGGGAGGGGCAGGGAGCCTGAGGGTGGGGAAATCATGGGGTCACAGAGTTAGGTTGATGGAGGGAGGGGGTGAGGGAATTATGGAAGATCCAGTAGGGATTTGAAAAGATTGGGTAATGGTGGGCATAAATTAATGGTGATTGAATTTATAAAACATAGCATGAAGGAATATGTAAAATATAATGTATATAAATGAAATACGGTGTATATTAATTTTGTCTTCAAATAGTAAATAAAATTAATTTTTAAAAAAATTAGTACCAAAACCAGCAGCAAAAAGTTTCTTTAAAGTCAGAATTCACCATTGCAATAAATAAAACAGTACAATGCTGGGTAACAAGCCCAGTTTCACCACCTTCCCACCTCTCCACTGAGTAGAGACCTTTCTGAATATAGATCTATATGATCCATCCTGTGCCCCAGCCTGATAAGTCAGGGCTCTGACCTTCCCAGGGCAAGTGGGAATGCCAGTGAATGTCACTAAGAGGGAGCTGTAATTTCAAATCATTCTACTCAGGGCAGGAAGACCATTTTAATGAAATAAATATGTCTCTAGTCCTTTCTCTATCTGGCAGTGCAGCTCACTTCTAACTTTCTCAATACTGGGAATTTCCAGAGGCACTACATCCTGCTTGTTCAGAAGATTAGAGCTTGTGACTGATATGCATGGCACAACTCCCTAGAAGAAGGCACCCCAACCACTTGTGGACACTGATATGTATAGGCTTTTCCAGTCAGCTGTGGTTACTGTAGAATAGCATCTCTAACCCTTACCCTGGTCCATTCCTGAAGCAGCAAAGCAGTGGCTGGTGCTGCATGTCCTTGAACCAGGACACATTTAAGTTTGGCTCAGTGACAGACTGAGAACACCTTGTGATATCAAGACCCTGACTTTGTACTAAATTATAGGTCGACTCTCATGCAGAAGCAGGCATCCAACCCAGGGGCCCTGTTCAAATAGAGAACTGCCAGATATGCAGGCTAAGTTTAGATGAGGCTGTGGTACTAGGGATATTATAACTAATATTAGATGGATCTTGGCCAAAAGCAAGGAGAACCAGAGGGATGTATATCTATGTTTCATTGACTATAAAAAGGCATTGTGTAGATACAAGAAACTCTGGCTAACTCTGAGAAGAATGAGAATCCCAGAACACTTAATTGTGCTTATGCAAAACCTATACTTGGACCAGAAGGCCATTGTCAGAACAGAGCAAGGAAACACTGCATGGTTCAAAATCAGGAAGGGTGTACACCAGAGGAGTGTCCTATCTCCATACCTTTTCAATCTATATGCAGAACAGATCATCTGGGAGGCTGGGCGCTGTGAGAAGAAACGTCATATCAGGATTGGAGGAAAACTCATCAACAACTTGAGTTATGTAGATGACACAACTTTGCTTGCTGAAACTGAAGAGGACCTGAAGCGCTTGCTGCAGAAGGTCAAGGACTGTAGTCTTCAATATGGAACATCAAGAAGACAAAGATTCTAACCACTGAGCCAATTGGAAGCATCATGATAGACAATGAAGAGATTGAGATTCTTAACAGTTTCAGTGTGCTTGGCTCCACATCAACCATCTTGTGACCAGCAGCCAGAAAATAAAAAATGTTTGCTTTCAGGAACTTCTACAAGAGTACTAAAGAGCAACAGAGTCAGTCAGAAGACGAAGGTGCACCTGATCCAGGCCATGGTCTTCACAATTACTTGCTATGCATCAGAAAGCTGACAATGACTAGGGATGATAGAAGAAGAATTTATGCCTTTGAGCTGTGGTACTGAAGAAGATTACTGAATATACTATGGACTGCTAGGATAACAACAGATTTGTCTTGGAGAGTCTGAAACCAGGCTGCTCCTTGGAGGCAAGGATTCTGAAGATGCATCTGACATACCTTGGGTATGTTACAAGGAGGGATCAGTTCTTGGAGAGGGACATCATGCTTTGGAGGGTGGAGGAACAGAGCAAGAAAGAAGACCCTCAATGAGATGGATTGACTCAGTGACTGGGATAATAGAGGTAAGTGAGTCAGAGGCAATACGGTCGGCTCAGGATAGAGCAGGGTTCAGAGCTATTATACACAGGGTCGCTAGGAGTCACTAGTGACTTGATGGCACATAACAAAGACAACAATTTAGAGCATGCCAAAAGAATAAACAGATATGTCTTGGAGAAGATGTAGCCAGAGTGCTCTTTGGAAGTAAGGATGGCAAATCTTCATCTCACATACTTTGAATATGTTGCTCAGAAAGGCTATTCCTTGGGAAAGGACATTATGCTTGTAAAGGTGGGGGGACTATGAAGGAGAAAGACCCTTAACTAGATGGACTGACACGGTGTCTTTGGCAATGGGCTTGAGTGTGTCAGAAACTGTGAGGATGGCATAGGATAGGACAGGGTTCAGATCTGTTGTTCACAGGGTCTCTCTGAGTCATACTCAAGAACACTGAACAACATTTAGAGTGTGTACTAATACATTGCCTGGAAAACTTGCATGTAATCAATTTCATTTGCCTCTGTATATCTTGTCTGTCTGCCTATATATCCACTTGGAGAGTAATGCCTATTACTGAAAATGCAGGATTGTGTATGTAATGTGCTTGACTTGCCACCTGCACCTCTCTGCATCTTCCCTTTCCTTAGTGATATTGTGCTCCTCATCCCCTCATATTATATTGTCTTTCCCTTCACCTATTTTAATATCTGTCTCCTATCTATGTATTACTATTTCCTCCATTCTTCCTCCTCCCCCATCCCTGGTAACTATCAGAGAATATTTATTTCTGTTTATACACCTTCCCCTAGTTTTTATAATGGTGAAATCATACAATATTTGCCCTTATGTGACTGATTCATTTTATTCAGAATAAAGTCCTCCAGACATAAGCTCCTTAACCATATTTTGAACTTAGAACAAAACTCCTATCTGTGCCTCAATTTTCAGCCAAACATTAGACAGGTTTATAGGAGAACAAAAACACACCAGAGAGGCACTCACTCCTTAGGACAATCAACCACACAAGACCAAAAGGGCAGCATTCTCCTAAAGATGAAGCTCAGAAGGCAAGAAGGACTAGGTGAGAAGGATTAATGAAAATGAGAACCACAGGGAGGAATAAGTAACAGTGTGGTCACTTTGGGGCTTTGTCATGAAAGTCATAAAACAAACCATGTATGAACAGAAAATCAATCAGCTCTGAGAACCTTCTATCAAACTACAATAAAAAGCATTACTGCAGCATTATTCACAGTAACAAAAAGATGGAAATTGTCCAGGTGCTGTCAACAATTGAACATATAAAGAAATTATGGTACATTCACATAGTGCAATGCTATGCAGCATTAAAAATAATGAACCTATAAACACTATACAATGTGGATGAGTCTAGAACACATTGTGCTAAGTGAAACAACTCAGTTACAAAGGGACAAATACCACATAAGCCCACTATTGTAATTATAGGATCAAGATGATGTGGGAAGAGTGGGAAAAGAATGGCTAGATAATGAGCACTGCACTGGCGATTGGAACATGGAATGTTAGAACCATGTATGTAGAAAATTTAGATATTGTTAAGGAAGAAATGGAACGCATAAATATTAACATAGTAGGTGTTGACGAGATGAGATGGACTGGCATGGGGCATTTTGAGTATGACAATCATATGATCTATTACTCCAGACATGAAAAGGTGAAGAAAAATGGGGTTGCTTTCACAGTTAAAAAAGTAATTTCTAGATATGTCTTTAAATACAATATTGTGAGCGACAGGAAAATATCCATACACATGTAAGGAAGTCCAGTGAATACCACTATCATTCAGATATATGCACTGATATGCAGAGTCAAAGAAGAGGAAATAGAATATTTCTACCAACTTTTACAGTCAGAGATCGATCAAATATGCAACCAAGATGCATTATTAATAATGAGTGACTGGAATGCAAAATTGGGAACAGAGAAAAAGGATTAGTAGTTGGAAAATATGGACTCGGTGACAGAAATTAAGCTGGAGATAGAATGATTGAATTATGCACAATGACTTATACATTGCAAATATGTTTTATAAGAAACATAAACACAGGTTATACACATGGATTTCACCAGATGGTATGCATAGGAATCAGATTAATTCTCAGTATCAGCTGTGAAAACTAGGCCAGGTGCTGATTGTGAAACAGACCACCAACTACTCATCTGCAAGTTCAAGCTGAAGCTAAGGAAAATTAAATCAGATCCATGGAGACCAAAATTTGACGTTGAGTCTATCCCACCTGAATTTCAAAACCATCTCAGGAACAGGTTTGAGGCTCAGGCCTTGAACACCAATGAGCAAAGACCAGATGAGTTGTGGGAGAATATTAAAAGTATCATCCAGGAAGAGGACAAAAGGTCATCACAAAGACAGAGGAGGAAGACAAGACCAAAATTAGTGTCAGAAGAGATTCTGAATATTGCACTAGAGTGCTGAGAAGCCAAAGCAGAGAGAAGAATTCAAGATAAAGATTTTAAAGATAAATAATTCAAGACAAAGAGCTGAAAAGAAGATTTCAAAAGGCAGCAGGGGAAGACAAAGTAAAATACCACAATGAAATGTGCAAGGAGCTGGAGTCAGAAAATCAAAAGGGCCGAACTCACTCAGCATTCCTTAAGCTCAAGTAACTGAAGAACAAATTCAAACTCCAAGTGGCTACACTTAAGGATGCTTTGGGCAGAATACTAAATGATACAGGAAGTACTAAAAGAAGATGGAAAAAGTATACTGAGTCATTGTATCAAAAGGAATTGGCAGACACAGAAGAATTTCATGAAACAACATATGAGCAAGAGCCTATGGTGATAAAGGAAGAAGCTCAAGCTGCTTTGAAGGAATTGGTAACAAATAAGGCCCCAGAAATTGATAGCATACCAAGTGACATATTTCAACTAAAAGATGCTGTCCTGGATGTGCTTACCAAATAGTGTCAAGAAATCTGGAGGACAACCACTTGGCCAACTGACTGGAAGAGATCTATAGTTGTTCCCATTCCAAAGAAAAGAGTCCAAAATAGTATGGAAATTATCGAACAATATAACAGATATCCATGGCCTGTATCAGATGCACCTTAGTCTCCAGAGATACACCATTGCTCTTCAGTACTTTGGAGAGGCCCCTAACAGCAGACTTTCCCATGGCAATGCGCC
>NW_006399922.1:2494945-2504173 GCF_000299155.1 Elephantulus edwardii | reverse complement strand
CAATTTTTTTGTAAATATTCACTAACATTTTAAAAAATAGAAATATTTTTAAGATAGATTATTAGTAGGCTTAAATATCAGTCCCCAAATTTTTATGTAAAAATATCCCTTCCTCTAATGCATCGAATGTGATTTTAAGTCCCAATCCCTCCAGGATGGGAAGAAAGTTGCCCTCTGTTTGATCGCTGGCATATCCATGTCTACCCCATACCATTTCTCACATCACTGCAGAAAACTCCACTTCAGGAGGTGCCTTGGAAAGCATGCAAAACCCTCCAGTGCCTAATCGGTCACGGTAACTGCTGTGCTCCATATGTTCCCTGGATGCAGTGCGCATGAAGATGGGAGGGCTGCCTCTTCCATGCTGTGCTGGAAGTGTGTGAATCTTCTTCAGCTTCAAAGTCACTGGTTCTCTGAGATGACATCCTATCTCCAGCAAGCTGGCACAGTTGGAGGTGCAGTTCTCCCCGCCCTAGCATCTCCGACCCATATTCCCTTCCCTGGTCTCTGGAAATGTCTTCATTCTCTCCGTCTAAAATTCTCCTTTATCACGAAGACATGAAGAAGTGATCAAGCAGGATAATTGTGGTTGCAATGTGAGTATTGTCATTAATGTCACAAAATCAAATATTTATGAATGAGTGAATTGAAAACCAACTTTCTTTGTAAACTTTCACTCAAACCACAACAAAATGAACACTTAAAGATATTGGATAGAAATTGTGTTTTTTTTAAACTTCATTTAAAAAATAATTTGCTTTTTAACTATCGATCTGTGATGGATTGCACATGAAACAAACACAGTGGCCCTTCACCATGAGTTGTGTGGAGACTGCTGGCCTGCAGGGTCCTCCATGCTTGAGTAGATGGCTGACATTTGCCGTGATAAAGAGGAGTGAGAGAGAATAGAATGGTGCTATGGACTCAAATTGTGGTTGTTGTTGTTGTTGTTATGTGCCATAAAGTTGCCTGCCACACAACAGCTCTGTAACCTGCCCATCCTGAGCCAGTCTCACTCTCTGGCATCCCTATACCCCCCATGACCCCATTTACTATGTATTCAAATATACGTTTATAATTTATTACAAAAGACATGAAAATGTATCTTCTTTAAGTAAATCTAGTACTCCAAGCAATGTTGATTAAAACAAGTGCTAGGAGCTCTGGTGGCCTTGTGGCAAGGAGCTGCACTGCAGTCTGGAAGGCATGCGATTCAAGGCCACCACTGCTCCACTGGAAAAGCATGAGCAGTCTCCTCCCACGTGATTAACTGCGTCTGAAAACCTGCACGGAAGGTCATCTATGGGTTGGTTCCAACTCTACGGTACACAGCAACAACCACCTATGGGAGGTCTGGGTGGGACCTCCTCTTCCAGGCATTGTCTGTCTATAAAATGGGTTCTGGCAGGAGCCATAATATGAGGCGCCTCTTGAAGGCAGAGGGGTTAGGAGTAGCCTCGTTGAAAGCCCCCTTTGTCTTCTTTATTGCAAGTGAGATGTTCCTGGCTAAACCAGCAGGGTTAGCCTTCTTTTCCTCACAGGGGCAGATGCCCACACACTGAGGGGTTGTTTTTCATTTGCTTCTTTCTAATGTTTTTAAGTAGAAATGCATATAAAACTGTAAGCTCATATAAAAGATACCTTGATAAAATTATATTCTCATGAAAAATTCCTGTGTGACACATGCATTCTCATTTTAAATGAGATCCATCTTCTGTTGCAGTCCTTTTCCTATTCTGGTTATATGACTAATCAGGTCACTCACTCAAACACCCTCCTCTCAGGGCAGTTAATGCACTCCTACTAACCACTGGCCACTCTCCACAAAGGAGCTCAATACCCCCACCCCCACACCAAGACTCAGGGCCTGGGAATCTCAAATACCAACAGCTCTATTTCTTCTGTCAGCTTTGTCCAAAGGATGATGACCCCTGACCACCTTGACAACAAGGCACCCACTCAAATGGAGCATCTGCTTTGGGTGACAGGAAGAGAGGAAAAATCAGACTCCCTTGCAGTTTGCCCTGGGACACAGTGGCTCAATGCATTGCGTCCACAGTCACCTGTGGGGTTGTTTGGCTACTGTTTGTGGGCTTCCTATGAAACAACCACTTGAAGACAGGGCTGTGTGGAGCCTGTGCAGACTGGCTTGTGATGGCAGGAGCCAGGCTCCTTGTAATTAAGAAGCAGCCTGCTCTACAAAGACAGAGCTGCCACTCCATCTGCCAAGCCTGTGCGAGCTGGCACTGCGCCTCCCCGCCTGCTGCCGCCCACTACCCACCAGATCCTTGGAGACTTCCTTTGATGGAGCGTTCATGCCAAGCTTTTCCAGAGGATAGACAATCTGTCGTCGTGGCCGCACGGGAACCAAGTAATGAAGGGCAGATGTCAGAGACTGGGCGTGGGGACCCTGGAACTGAAAGACAGCAATCTATATTTTAGGGGAGAGAATGTCACAGCCGCAAAGCACAGATGTCTCTGTGCAGCTTTACAAATAAAAAAAAAAATCCTTAACACAGCCAAATAGGGGAGGGAAAAAAATAGCAAATAAGCAAACACACTCTTGGAGCAGAGGAATGAATTGCAGATAATGCCTGACACTAATGAAGATAATTACGAGAGTAATTACATTACTATCTCTGTGGGAATGACAGATAAACAAGTGGTTTGGTTTATGGGATTTTTCAGTACAAATATTTTCCCCAAGAGGATATTCTTCTCCATAGTAATCATGAATCAGCTTGATCTGACCCTATTAAGCTGAGTGATCTGTGTTCTGTTGACCTTTGCCTGTTTGGCACATGTGTGGCTGTAAGTCACTAAATGAAAATGTCATCCAAGGGGAAGTTAAGCATGAACATGAAAATCACTCTATTTGTGAAAGTTATCCACAGTTACATCAATTGGACTTTTATGGTGAAAGAAGTATTGCTATGTTTGAGCTCACTGTTACAGCTGCTGGGTCAGTCCATCTCAATGACAGTCTTATTTTACCACTGACCCCTCTACTTTACCAAGAATGATCCTTCTCCAAGGTCTCTTCCCTTTTAATAACAGACCAAATTACATTATATCAAGTGCCATTGTACTCTCTTCTAGGGAAAATTCTGGCTGTTTTTGCCAACAGAGATTTGTTCATTCTTCTGGTAGTCCATGAGTATTCAATGTTCTTTGCCAACACATGCATAAATTTTCTTAGTTCGTTCTTATTTACCGCCCAATAAAAGTGACTGGAAAAACCACGACTTGGGAACAACCCACCTTACACCTCTAATATCGTTGTTTATTAATGCTTTAAAAGAGTTCTGCAACCCATTTGCCCAGTGCAAGAAATTGTTTGACTTCCTGACTGCTACTTCAAGGGGTGTTGATTATAGATCTAAGTAAACTAAATATTAGATATCTTTAATGTTTCCTCTTTTTACTGTGATTTTGCTTGTTGGTCCGGTCCTGAGAACTTTATTTCTATATGTTGAAGTTCAATCCTTTAATAGTCAAGACTTGTATTTTCACTAGTAAGCTTTTCAAAATCCTTTTGACTTTGAGCAAGCAAGGTAGTGTCTTTGCACACCAGATTTTATTTGCTTAGTATACAGATTGAATAAGCATGGTGAAAGGATACAACACTGACTCTCACCTTTCCTGATTTTAAACTAAGCAGTAGCGCTTTTTGTGTCTGAACAACGGACAAAATGAAGTGCTCTATAATTCACATTCTTTGTATTGTTATCCACAATTTGTTATTATTCATCCAGCTGAACACTTTTGCACAGTAAAATACACACCGAAACATCTTTCTAGTATTCATTTGTTTCAGTCATTAGCAATGATATCACTTGCTCTACACACTATTCTAAATAGGGCTGTGATATCTGGCCGTTTCCTGCTGCCATTCTGCTGCAAGGGTTTTAAAATTATTTTCAGAAAACATGTACCTCCATTTGATATTGCATGACGCACATTATTTTTGTTTGACAATTCCACATTCTGCTGGACTACCACATTCTGCTGGACTACCAATCTTTGGAATAGGAACAAATATAGATTTCTTGCAGTCAGTAAGCTAGGTAGTAGTTGTCTTCTAAATTTCTTTGCATGGAGAAGCAATTCTAGCATTGCTTCTGATTACTGAAACACCTCAATTGTAACCCACTAATACCTGGAGCCTCGCTTTCCATCAATACCTTCAGTATAGCTTAGTTGTTTCCTTCAAGACCTGGATCACACGCTACCTCATATCTGAATGGTGACAAACTGTTTTTTGTATAGTAACTTGTATACCCCTTTGTTTATCTTCATGTTTTAAGTACTCATTTCAACCAATTATTAAAGCTTGGCAAAAAAAACTCTGAACACAATAATCTTTATTTCTTTTATATTTAAAACATATTAGGAATTTGGATACAATCAGCTGAAAAGTATTGCAGACTTTTAACACCAAAAGGTAAAATGCGAACACATTTTTTAAAGATATAAATTATGAAGTTTAAACTTGAAAGCAAAGAAAGTAAACTTGAACTGTAAATGCATTTAATAGACAAGATGGTTTATATAGGAATTATTTTAAAGAGGCTTCTAAATGTTCACCATTGCACTTCACATCCTGATTTTACAATGTGAAAAACATCCCAGGAATACCCACCCAAAGGCAAGGATAATTGCCTTGTAAATCTCTAAAAACAAGGTATTGCTCACTTTGACTGCAGTCATCTGGGGCCTTACAGTAGAATTTGAAATTGTACAACAAACTAGCCCTTGCCTACTCTGTGCCAGCCTCACTATTTCATTTGTCTAATCCCATTGTTACATAATGCATCTCATAAAGCCTCTCCTTTTCCAAGCTTGCTGTTTTTTCTAGAGACTATTCCCTCCTATTAACATGCCTAAAGCTTCTGTGAGGAAGTCTCACTATCCTTGCTTCTAAGGGGCACTCCGGCTACCCCTTTTAGGGCAGATTTGTTTTGTTCTTTTGGCAATTCATGGTTATATTCAATATTCCTTACCACCATCAAAATTCATCTTTCTTCTTTGTTGTCCAACTTGCATATGAAGCAATTGAAAATGTCATGACTTGGGTCAGGAGCATCTTATCTTTCAACTGATGCCCTTGCTCTTTAGCATTTTTAAGAGGTTCTTCATAGCAGATTTGCCCATTCTAAGTAAGTCATTTGTCAGATGGATCTTGAATAAAAGCAGAGAGTACCAGAAGAATATCTATTTATATATAAAGAATGTCTATCTATCTATAAAAGTATTTGACTATGTAGATCACAACAAACTGTGGCTAACATTGAGAAGAATGAAAACCTGATTCTGAATTATGCAAAACCCATATTTAGACCTTTCTAAAGTACTGAAGAGCAACAATGTCAGTTGGAGACTAAGGTGCACCTGATACAGGCTATGGTTTTTGCAATTATTTTCTATGCTTCAGAGAGCTAGACAATGACTAGGGATGATAGAATGAGAATTGATGCCTTTGAGCTGTGGTGTTGGAGAATAGTATTGAATACACCACAGACTGTTAAGAGAACAAACAGGTTTGTCCTGGAGAGGGTGAAGAGCCAGGCTGCTCCTTGGACACAAGGATTCTGAAGCTTCATCTGACATACTTTGGACACGTTGCAAGGAGGGATCAGTCGTTGGAGAGGGATGTCATGCTTGAGAGGGTAGAGGGACAGTGCAGGAGAGGAAGACCCTCAATGAGATGGATTGATTCAGTGACTGGGATAATGAGGGTAGGTGTGTCAGAGACCATGAGAGTGACACAGGATAGAGCAGGGTTTAGGGTTGTTGTGCATAGGGTCATGATTCAACTGCACATAACAACATCAACGATATTTAGACCAGGAAGGAGTTGTCAGACAAAGCAAAATAATACTACCTGGTTCAAAATCAAGATTCTATGGGAGGCTGACCTTTATAAGGAGGAATGTGGCATCAGGATTGGAGGAAGACTCATCAACAACCTGCATTATGCAGATGACACAACCTTGTCCACCGTACCTAAGGAGGACTTGAAGTAGTTGCTCTAGAAGGTCAAGGTTGCAGTCTTCAATATGGATTACATCTCAACAACAAGAAAACAAATATTCTCGCCATTAGGCCAATTGGCAGCATCATGATAGGAGAAAAACATTGAGATTATTAACAGTTTTATCTTGCTTTCATCCATAATCAACACTCTTGGCACCAGCAGTCAGGAAATCAAGAGTTGATCTGGGAAAGTGAGCTGTCAGGAACCTCTCCAGAGTACTAAGGAACATTAAAATCAGTCAAGAGACTAAGGTGCACCTGATTCAAGTCATTGCTATTTTCAATTACTTGCTCTGTATTTGAGCATTGGACAATGACTAAGGATGACAAAAGAAGAATTGAAGCCCTTCAGTTGTGGTTCTGGAGAAGAATATTTAACATACTGTGGACTGCCAAAAAAGAATAAACAGGTCTGTCCTGGAAAGGGTGAAACCAGGATGCTCATTGGAGGCAAGGATTGTGAAGCTCTGTCTCACATACTTTGGACATGTTGCCATGAGGGATTAGCCCTTAGAGGACATCATGCTTGGAAGGCTGGAGGGTCATGCAGGACAGGGAGACTCTGAATGAGATGGACTGACACAGTGACTATGGCAATGAAGCAAGTGTGTCAGAGACAGTCAAATTATCTCAAGATAAAGCAGGGTTCAGTGTTATTCATAGGTGACTAGTAGTCGACTCATTGGCACATAACAAAAACAGTAGGCTATTTGTTATCCTGATCAATGCTTCCACCAATGTTCATTGTAGAGCCAAATAAAAATGAAATTATGGACAACTTGTTGTTGTTGTTAGGTGTTGTTGAGTATGACTTATAGCAACCCTAGAAACAAAAGATCTGAACCTTGTTCCATCCTGTGCCATCTTCACATTTCCTGAGACTCAAAAGCCCATTGTGACAGTAGAAGGTCTTCCTCTCTTTTGCCAATCTTCCACCCTTCCTAGCATCATGTTCATTTCCAAAGAATAGCCCATCCTAGCAACATGCCCAAAGTATGTGAGGTCATGCCTCATCATTCTTGCCTCTAAAGAGCACTCTGGCTGCATCCCCTCCAAGATATATCTATTTGTTCCCTTAGCCATCCATGGGACGTTCAGTGCTCTTCTCCAACACCACAACTCAAAGGAATCAATTCTTTTTCTGTCATCCTTATTCACTGTCCAAATCTCAGATGCATAGCAAGTGATCAGAAAGACTATGGCCTGAATCAGACACTCCTGAGTCCTCAAACTGGCATCATTACTCCTCAATAATTTGGAGAGGTCCTTAACTGCAGACTTTCCCAGTGTAATGAATGTCTCCTTATTTCCCTACTGCTGGTACCAAGCTGTTGACAGTTTCAATCTCTTCTCCATCCAACATGGATGTTGCCTATCAGTCCAGTGGTAAGAATCTTTGTTTAACTGACATTGAGATGCAATTCATACCAAAAGCTGCATTTCTTGATCTTCTGCAATAAGTGCTTCAAGTCTTCCTTACTTTCAGCAAGCAAGATTCTGTCATCTGCATAATGTAGGTTCTTGATGAGTCTCCCTTCAATCCTGATGCCATGCTCCTCTTCATAGAGTCGAGCTTCTTGGATAATTTGCCAGGCATATACACTGAATAGCTATGGAGAGAGAATACAACCCTAGCACACTTTTTTCTCAGTTTTAAACCAGGCAGTATTTCCCTGCTCTGTTCACACAACAGCTTCCTGGTCCAGGAGTAGTTTCCACATGAGCACAGTTAAGTGCCCTGTGATTCCCATTCTTCTCAATGTCAGTCACAGTTGTTATGATCCACACAGTAAAATGCCTTTGCATAGTCAATAAAGAACAAATAAACATCCTTCTGGCATTCCTTACTTTCAACCAGGATCCGTCTGACATCAGCAATGATATCCCTGGTGCCACAGCCTCTTTTAATTCCTGCTTGAATTTCTGGCAGTTCCCTATCTATATACTGCTCTAGCTGTTTTTGAATGATCTTCAACAGTATTTTACTTGCATGTAACAATAATGATATTGTTTGATAGTTTCCACATTCAGTTGGATCACCTTTCTAGGGAATGGGAACAAATATGGACCTCTTCCCATCCATTGGCCAGAAACCTGTCTTCCAAATTCCCTACCACAGACTGGTGAGCGCATCCAGAGGTGCTTCAGTTAACTGAAACAAGCCAATTAGTATCCCATCAATTCCTGAGGCCTTATGTTTTTGCCAATGTTTTTGCAGCTTCCACTTCCTCCTTCATTACCATTGGCTCTTGTTCATGTGGTACTTCCTTAAATTTTCCCATGTCAATCAGTTCTTTTTGGTATAGTGTTTTGGTGTATTCCCTCCATCTTCTTTTGATGATTTCTGGATTGTTCAATATATTGCCCACAGCATCTTTCAATATCATGACACGAGACTTAAATTTGTTTTTTAGTTCTTTCAGCTTCAGAAAGGCAGAGCGAGTTCTCTTTTTATTCTCCAAGTCCAGCTCTCTGCACATACAATTATAATACTTTGCTTTGTCCTCCTGAGCTTCCCTTTGAAATCTTTTGTTCAGCTCTTTTACTTTGGCATGTTTTCCTTTTGTTTTGAGTTCTCAACTCTCTAGTGCAATTTTTAGAGTCTCTTTTGACACACATTTCTATTTTTTTTTCCTTCTCCTCTGTTTTTGTAAAGACCTATTGCTTTCTTCATGGATGACATCTTTGATATCATCCCACTACTCATCTGATCTTCAATCACTGGTGTTCAGTGCCTGAAACCTATTTCTAAGATGATCTTGAATTCAGATAGAATTGATTCAAGATCATAGGTTGGTTCCTGTGGACTTACTTAAATTTCTTCAGCCTCAATTTGAATTTGCATATGAGTAATTGATAATCTGACCCATGGTCTGCCTCTGGTCCAGCATTGACTATCAAGTTTCTCAAATGATTTCTTCCACAAATATAGTCAATCTGATCCCTATACAGCCCATCAAGTGAGATCCATGTGTAAAGTCATCGTTTGTGTCTTTTAAAAAAGGTATTTGCATTTCTCTTATTGCCAGTGATTTGGAGCATTTCGTCATGTGTCTGTTTGCCACAATGAGGTACCATCTCACTCCCATAACAGTGTCAAAGTTTAACAGGGCAGCAAGTAATAGATGTTGGAAAGGATGTGGTGAGAAAGGAACTCTTATACATTGTTGGTGGGATTGTAAAATGGTGCGA
>NW_006399922.1:2491290-2493086 GCF_000299155.1 Elephantulus edwardii | reverse complement strand
TATAGAAAAAAAAGAAAGAAAAAAAACAACCTAAATTAAAAAAAAAAAAGCTAAACACAGAAATTCCCTATGACCCAGCTATCACTACTTGATATATACCTTGAGAATATGAGAACTGAGGCACAAACTGAGATTTGTACACCAATGTTCATAGCAGCATTATTCATCATTGCAAGAACATGGAAGCAGCCCAAATGTCCAAGCACAAATGAATGGATTGAGAAACTATGGTACAATCACACAATGGAATACTATGCAGCACATAGGAGTAATAACTTTGTAAATTATTACCTCACTTGGGGGTAATGGACGGCATTATGCTGAGTAATTCTGTCCCACAAAGATAAATATTGTATAAAACTGTTATTGTAGAATGAGTATAAGGATCCAGGAAGGGTGGGAGAGGCTGGAAGCAGAAAGATGTGAACGTGCAGGGGGAGAGGAGGGGATTAACCATTGGGTGATTCAATTTGATGGGGGGGGGAGGTGAGGGAAACTGAAAAAATTTGTTCAAATTTGTATTTTACTTTTGTAAATTAACTAGTAGGAAAAAATGGTATCACAATGAATAAATCATTGTAAATACAAAATTTAATCATTCTGTTTTCAGCCTTATTTCTATCATCAAGTCCGTATTTTCCAAATGCTATCCCTTTTTAACTGTTTCCTACTTTTGCATTCCTGTCACCAATTATCATTAATGCATCTTGATTGCATGTTAAGTCAATTTTAAACTACAAGATTTGGTAAAAATTCTCAAAATTTCTTCCACTTTGGCTCCAGATACAGCAGCATATATTTGGTTTTTTGTGGTAGTTTTCCCCTCCATTTTTTAATTGGGTTCCTTATGAAGTTCCGTACACACTGGGACATTGTGTTTTCACACTATTCTTCATTCACATTGTGTTTCATGCAATCATTCTCATGCATCATATTTCATAAACTCAATCACCATTAGACCTTGTGCATCATTACCTTTTTCCCCCCATATTCATCCCCTTTCCTTGCCTCCCTACCTCCACCCACCAAACTTATTATAATGCAACTGAATACATTGAGAAAATGTGGTACATTCACACAATGGAATAATATGCAGAACCCAGGAACAAGAATTTTGAAAAAGAGGCTGTAGAGTATTATGCTGAGTGAACTAACAGTCTCATAAGGACATATACTGCATAAGACCATTATTGTAAAAATAGGAGGGTAACATGTATGGGAACTTAATGAGGAGGATGGGTGGGAGCAGAGGGGTGAGTATAGGTTGAGTAATAGTCATGTTAAAGGATCTTCCTTGTATGCATATAGATATTATCATATCACTCCAGCTTGGAGCACTTGGGTTCTGGAAGGTAAGTTGTTTTGATTTACTTGAAAGTCAGGGGTAAACTGTTAGGGCTTTTAAAAAATTTTGTTAACAACATAGTGTAAGTTGATTGGCCATTCTCATTTCCATAACAATCAGCTGTGGACTGGAAGCCTCTTGTGACCTGGTGGCTGGGTCTTTGTATTTAAAGGTTGGTTGATTCCTGCCTAAAAGTCTCAAGTTTGGATGGGCAACTTAGTTAATCTTTTTATCATGATGTTTACTGGTCCAAATTGAGATTTATATTTTTTGTTGAAGTATAGTACTAAATGCTATATAGTCTTTGAGATTCATAAAAATATGCTTCAAAAACAAGGAACTCATGCAATATTATTCAAAATGGGTAAACCTGGAGGACATTATGCTGAGTGAGGTATCTCAGTCACAAAGGGACAAATGCTATATGGTGCCACTGTTGTAGAATGAGGCT
>NW_006399922.1:2479990-2491015 GCF_000299155.1 Elephantulus edwardii | reverse complement strand
AGAAGGGTGCAACAATGAATGAATGGAATCCCAAAATCTCTGTAGATGTTCATTGAAATGAAAAATAAACAACCTAAATTTAAAAAAAAAGTGTATTCAGATTTTGTAAATAAGCTAGAATAATAATAATAATAATAAATTTAGAGACAATGTAATAGCAACAAAAAAATATGCTTCAAGGCTTCTTTCTTTACTCTATGCAAGATTACACCATTTGCATTTTTCAGGTTGGTTAAAAAACACAAAGCAATGATCCATATCCCAGGCACAAAATGGAGGGGTCTCAAAATTTCAGATAGGCATGAAATTGAAAACTTATGAAATGTTTAGGGCTAGAATTTTCCATTTAATATTTTTTAATCTCAAGGAATTCAAGCTGAATTCAGAAGACACTGAGGAAGGAATAACAGCATTGCTGATATCAGAGGGATCTTGGTTGAAAGCAGAAAATACCACAAAAATATTTACTTATGTTTACTGACCATCATTTTGTGTCAGTCAATTTTGTGGATCATAATAATTTATGGGTACCATTGCAAAGAATAGGAATTCCACAATGCTTAATTATGCTCATGTGGAAGCTGTACATAAACCAAGTAGCAGCCATGTGACTAGAACAAAGGATACTGGTTCAAAATCAGGAAATATATGCATCAGGTTTGATATCTTTTGACCATACCTGTTCAATCTGTATGCTGAATAGTAATTCAAGAAGAAAAAGAAGGTGGCATCAAGACTAGTGTTTACTTTTATTGACATATTTCTTGTGTTTCTTTCCCTTCACCCAGCTTAGTGACTATTATCCCTTTACTAATTTTTAATTCTACTTTCCCTCCTAAAGGGAAACTATCCTTGGTAACCGTCCAAGAATGACTCTGTATATAAACGTTTCTTGGACTTTTTATAATCATTATTGCTGTTGTTGATTGCCTACGAGTCAAGCACAACTCACAGCATCCCTATGAACAAAAGGCCTGAAGTCCCTCTACAACTTTTATAATCATAGGCCCATATAATGTTTGTGTCCTTCTGCGGAAGGATAAATTATTTCACACAGCATATGGTCCTCTAGATTTAACCAGGTATGTGATATTTTGTTAATTCTTCATTATACTTGAGTGTTGTAAAATATTCCATTATGTGAATGTACCATGACTTCTTTATCCACTCCTCTGTTGATGAAGATAGAAGCCTTCTGTTTGCTACTCTAAATAATACTGCAATAAGTATCTATTCTTGTTGCAGCTTTCATTTCTTTAGGATATATACCTAGTAGTGAGCCTACTGAATCAAGTGATTTTATTTCCAACTTTTTAGATGTGTCAAACTGCTTTTTACAATAGCTGCATCCTTTTACATTCCCACCAGTAGTGTACAGCATTGTACAGGAGTTTCAAACTTTGCACATTCTCAACAGCATTTGTGGTTTTCTGTCTTCATGGATTTTTCTGTTGTTGCTAGAATAAGATTATAGACTTGAGTCTCTGTAAATTAACAAGGGAACTCTGGTGGAATAGTCCACAGAAAACTGCACTGCTAACCAAAGGTCACACTTCTTTGGAAGTTAGAATTCACCAGCTACTCCATGGGAGAAAGACAGGAAATCTCTTCACATGCAAAATAGCCCTGTAAACCTACTGGAAGGTAAACTTTGAGTCAGTTATGACTGAACAATAATTAAAGAGAGAGTATCTAATGATCTTGAGCATTTCTTCCATGTGCTTACTGGTCGTGTGAATATCTTCCTTTGTGAAATATCTTTTCATGTCCTCTGAATATTTTGTAATTGGCTGGTTTGTCTTGTTCAGATTTTGGGGGTTTCAACACATATTATAGATGAGTCCTTTTGTCAGATATGTTATTGATAAATATTTCCCCGTCTGTAGCGTTTGTTGTTTTTGTTATTGTAGTTGATTGTCATTGAGTTGAGCATGACTCGTAGTGACCCTTTAAACAAAAGAGCTGAAGCCTTTCTATAACTATTGACATTTATCAAAGTTCATAGAGTTTCCAGAGGCATGTTGTTTAGGAAGTGGATGCCAGTCCTGCATCCAAACTTGTTTTAAACTTTTTTGTTTTTTTCTTTTGTTTTTATTCTTTGTCTTTTTTTTTTAAAAAGTATTTTATATTGGTTTTCATACAAAATTCATATACATTGTGTTTCATGCTTTCCTTCAACGACATTTTATTTCATACAATTATTTCCATATATTGTGTTTTATGAAATTGAACACTGTTGAATTATGCCCATCATTACATTACCTTTTTCAGGTCCCTGCCATATCTTTCCCATTTCCTTTCCTCCTCCCTCCACTCACCAAACTGCAATTCTGTGATTATCCCCCGCCTACCCTCACCCCTCTATTCCCACTCCTTCTCTCTTGGACTTTCATGCATGTTTTAATAGTTATCCTTCTATTTTTACAATAATGGTCTTATGCAGTATTTACTCTTATAAAACTGAGTTAGTTCACGCAGCATCATGCTCTCGAGTCTCTCCCAAATTAGGAAGTATTTTTTTTGAAATCGTTGCTCCTCGGTGCTGCATAGTATTCCATCATGTGAATGTCCCTCCCACAATGTCTCAATCCATTGTTTGCGGTTGGACTATCTGGGCTGTTTCCATGTTCTTGCATTGGTGAATAATGCTGCTATGAACATCAGTGTACAAATCTACACTTGTGTCTCAATTATATATTTTTATGTTTTTTAAAAATTTTATTTTGTTGAGAATATGTTGTTGTTGTTTGTTGTTATGTGCCATCGAGTCGCTTGCGACTTATAGCGACCCTATGTACAACAGCCCTAAACTCCGCTCTGTCCTGTGGCAATCACACTGTCTCTAACACTCCCATCCCAATTATCCCAGTCACTGAATCAATCCACCTGGTAGAGGGCCTTCCTCTCCTGCGCTGTCCCTCCACCCTCCAAAGCATGATGTCCCTCTCCAGGGACAGGTCCCTCCTCACAACATGTCCAAAGTATGCTAGACGGAGCCTCAGAATCATTGCTTTCAAGGAGCCACCGGTTTAACCCTGTCCAGGACAAATCTGTTTGTTTTCCTAGCAGTCCATGGTATTCTCAATACTCTTCTCCAGCACCACAGCTCAAAGGCATCAATTCTCCTTCTATCCTCCTTGGTCATTGTCCAACTCTCTGATGCATAACAGGTGATTGGGAAGACCATGGCCTGTATCAGATGCACCTTAGTCTCCAGAGAGACACCATTGCTCTTCAGTACTTTGGAGAGGTCCCTAACAGCAGACTTTCCCATGGCAATGTGCCTTTTAATTTCCTGGCTGCTGGTGCCAAGACTGTTGACTACGGAGCCAAGCAAACTAAAGCTGTGTATAATCTCAGTCTCTTCACCATCTATCCTGATGCTGCCAAGTGGTGAGAATCTTTGTCTTCTTGACATTGAGCCTCAATCCATATTGTAGGCTGCAGTCCTTGACACTCTGCAGCAGGCACTTCAGGTCCTCTTCAGTTTCAGCAAGCAGGGTTGTGTCATCCGCATAACGCAGGTTGTTATGTAAGCAAAACCATACAAGTTTCTACATGCACAAAGCCAGTGACGCTGATTACAGTGAGTTGTACAATTGTTCTCATCATCCTTTTCTGAGTTCTTCCTCCATTAACATAAAGTGTCTCCCAAGTTCAAATATTCTGAGTGGCTGTTGTTCGTTTAATCCCATACAGATGGATTGTCAAAGAGCACAACACTCAAGATATTATTCTTTGCTAATTTAACAACTGTTTGGTTTTAGTGTTAAGTTAAAGATTATCTCAGGGTAAGTCAGTTCATCTAGCCTTGATGGAGTCAGAAAGTTTGGCGTCCAGGAGAATTTGGGTATCTTGATAAAGACAAATTTTGCCCACTCATAATTTGTGCTTGTTGGTGTCGTGAGAAAGTAATATCTCCCTTTAAAACTCAAAGTCACTGCTTTCAAGTTGGAGCCAAACCATAGCTGTCCCTCCACTGGGTTTCTAAGGTTGTTAATCGTCCTGGAGGAGACTGCTCATCTTTATCCCTCAGAGCTGCTGGTGGATAGAACCACCACAGGTGTGGCTTTTGAGTCAGCAAGGCTACTCTCTATAGACTATGTCACCAGGGTTCTCCCAGGAGAACCATGACAGGGGGGACAGTGATCATGACAATGGTCAATTTCGTATATTAATAGTGCCAGACTTGAATTATGGCACTGTAGCAGGTGTAAAATTATCAGTGCAACTATTGGTGACAGATCTCATTTGTTGAGTGGCTTCATCCGGCTGAAAGGGAAGTGCTTAATTAGCTCTAATAGTAGATGAGCTCAAAAAGGATGACAGAACCATTTCCTCTGAACTTCTGATGAGGATAACAAAAGGGGACATGGCTCCACTTTCACCCTCCCTAGCTGCATGATCTTGCACGGAATGACTGGCACAATCCATCTGTTTTTCACCAATGAACTCTCAATTTATGCACAATTATCTACTTCTCTCATCTCCCATCAAGAGACTAGTCCAGAATTACCTACTCCCATGTCTTTAACTTAGTGTGGAAACCAGCAAGGCATCTTCTTTTTCAGAGTTCCAGGAGCTAGGTAAAGAAATAAAATAGGAATTACCTTTCCGGACTTTTCCCATACAGCTACATTTATCTTTAGGCCATATTCAGATCTCCTTTGAGAAATGGTCCACTGTGTTAATTTATGTGAATAATTTTATCAGTATTACCTACTGAAAATGTATGGGGACAGAATACATCCCTGACGGACCCCCTTCTTGATTTTGAACCATGTAGTGTCTCCTTGCTCTGTTCTCATGACTGCCTCTTGGTCCAAGTATAAGTTTCGCATTAGCACAATCAAATGTTCTGGGATTCCCATTCTTCTAAGAATCAGTCACAGCTTGTTGTGATCCACACAGTCAAAAGCCTTTGCATAGTCAATGAAGCACAGATAGACATTCTTCTGGTATTCTTTGCTTTCTGCCAAGATCCATCTAACATTAGCGATAATATCCCTAGCACCACTACCTCTTCTAAATCTGGCAGTTCTCTGTTGCCATATTTTTCTAAACGCTTTTGGATAAGTTTCAGCAGAATCTTGCTTGCACGTGATACTAATGATATTGTGAGATAATTTCCACACTTTGTTGGGTAACCTTTCTTTGGAATGGGAACAAATATCGATCTTTTCCAGTCAGTTGGCCAGCTGGCTGTTCTCCAGATTTCTTGGCACAACTTAGTGAGCACATCCAGGGCAGGGTCTGTTTGTTGAAATATGTCAATTGGTATGCTGTCAACTCCTGGAACCTTGTTTTTTGCCAATTCCTTCAGAACAATTTGAACTTCCTTCCTCATCACCATAGGCTCTTGCTCATATGTCATTTCATTAAATTCTTCTGTGTCAGTCAATTCCTTCTGATACAGTGACTCTGTGTATTCCTTCCATCTTCTCTTGATACTTCCTGGATCATTTAACATTCTACCCAAAGTACCCTTAAGTATTGCCACCCGTGGCTTGAATTTGCTTTTCAGCTCCTTCAGCTTAAGAAATGCTGAGAGAGTTCGGACCTTTTGATTTTCTGACTCCAGCTCTCTGCACATTTCATTATAGTATCTTGCTTTGTATGCAGAACAGATCATCTGAGATGCTGGGCTGTATGAAGAGGAATGTGGCATCAGGACTGGTGGAAGAGTCATCAACAACCTGTATTATGCAGATGACACAACCCTGCTTGTGGAAACTCAGGAGGACCTGAAGCGCTTGTGCAGGAGGTCAAGGACTACAGCCTCCTATATGGATTGAAGCGCAACATCAAGAAAACAAAGATTCTCACCACTGGGCCAATTGGCAGCATCAGTATGAATGGTGAAGAGATTGAGATAGTTAACACTTTCCGTTTGCTTGTCTCCACAATCAACACTTTTGGTAACAGCAGCCAGGAAATCAAGAAACGAATTGCATTGGGAATGTCAGCTGTGAGGGACCTCTCAAGAGTACTGAAGAGCAATGACATCAGGCTGGAAACTAAGGTGCACCTGGTCCGGGTATAGACTTTTCAATTACATGCTATGCATCAGAGAGTTGGACAGTGAATAGGGATGATAGAAAGAGAATTGATGCTTTTGAGCTTGTGGTGATGCAGAAGAGTGTTGAATATACCATGGACTGCTAGGAGAACAAACAGGTTTGTCCTGGAGAGGGTGAAGCCGGAATGCTCCTTGGAGTCAAGGATTCTGAAGCTTCATCTGACATACGTTGGGCATGTTGCAAGGAGGGACTGGTCCTTGGAGAGGGATGTCGTGTTTGGCAGAGTGGAGGGGCGGCGAAGGAGAGGAAGACCTTCGATGAGATGGATCGATTCTGTGACTGGAGTGGTGGGAATAAGTGCATTTGAGATGACTAGGTTGGCACAGGATTGAACAGCGTTTAGAACTCTTGTTTAGAACTCTTGTCACTATGAGTCACAAGCCACTTGACAGCACATAACAACATTACCTACTGGGAGCAAATTCTAGATTACAGACAGCATGTTGGCAGTACTTTGTCCACAACAGCTGGAAGGTGCAGCTTGTTATGTATGTACTCTCTTCCTCTTTCCTTTTTGAAAGGAAAGCTCAACAATCAACACCTCCAAAAAAAATCATAATTTTATTTCTGTTTGAGAAAAATTTTGAGTGATGAGAATGAGCCAAATACAAAAGAAATGGCTGGCTCTGATTGTTCCAGTGAGATAGGTTTTGGACGACTTAGACCTCTGTACTTCTTCACTAGCACTGTCCTTGTAATGAAGCAAGTGAAGACAAAGATGGCAAGAGTGGTGATTTCAAAACATGCATGCGCAAGTTAGTTCCCACGCGCCATAAAATATTCTTTTTGGTCAGAGGTGGGAATGAGATGTGGGCTATCTTTCTTGCACTGCTCCTTTGATTCCACTTTGCAGAACATTGAGGCTTGAAGGCAAGGCACCTGGCTACTGTAGAGGGCAGGCATGTCAGAGTCTGGGGGCTTCTTGAGGCCATCTCCTTTGCTGCCTGCTGGATTAAACAGTACTTGTATCTTTTGGTATTGGGCTTCTGGAAGTTCACCACAGACACAGGTATCCTTATAGTGTCCACCCATTTACCATCACCTCACACCAGTACTCACCCCTCTGGGTGACTTTTCTTTTAACTTTATTGCATGAGGAGCTACCACAACACCAAGGTTCTTAAAGTGACGAGCAACTATTTCAGGGTTTAGCTCCCATTTGACATTGATTTTCATCCCCACTTCCAGGTGACAGCTTCTTAAGAATTGTCTCACCTACCTTGGTCTGGATCCTCTCTAACTTTCTTTTTGTCTTAGCAAATTTTCCTCCAACAGCTTCTTGTTTTCAGGGAATGCATATACTGCCAGTCTTTGAGGAAGGAGTATATTCCAGCCCACTGATTTCTTTACTGAGACCAAGTCACCCTGACTCCAAGTTCTTCCATGGACTGTGTGAGGATAAGCTCCAGGTTCTCTTTGGGCTGGTGTTTTGTGTTCCCCACCAGCTTGTAGACTCATTGTGTCCAGGGCAGGGGTCGCTTCTTGCCCTCCCTGGGGAGTGGCACCTCCCACCAACACTTGAGGATGACCGATGACTGTGCCCAGACTATGTGAGGCTGCAGTCACACTCCAGGCCAGAGATGTCTATTCCACTGGGTGAGCGGAGGAGATCCTGGACTCCTTAGAGCATCTGTTCAGCACCTACCAGAAGCAGAGTTCTTCCTGGTGACCCAATCACAAGTGCAGCCATGCTTCTCTCAGTTCTAATTTCTTTGCAGTACATTCTTAACAGTTTCTATGTTCAGTTTTCTGAGGAAACACTAAACTGAGTGTTTGTACCATTTTACAAACCCACTAACAGTGTATGAGAGTTCTAATCTCTCCATGTCCTCGAAGAAGTCTTTTTTTTTCTTTTTTTTTTTAAATTTAGGTTGTTTATTTTTCATTTCAATGAACATCTACAGAGATTTTGGGATTCCATTCATTCATTGTTGCACCCTTCTCCCCGCACAAACCCCTCCTCCCTCCCCCCCATTTGCTCCTCTCCTTGAAAAGCAAAAGAAAAACTCCCTCATTGGTACACAATCCCCCCCCGCACCTCCCCAAACCCCACCCCCTAGCCCCAAATATAATCCACTCTACAACCCTCATTGCATACTCCTACGATAAAAATAATGCCCTAAAATATAATACTTTTAGAAGAAGTCTTTTGATGCACATCAGGATTTAATTTTAAATGGTACCAATCATTAGCTTTATTCTCTGCTATGGATAGGATCTCACTCAAAAGGCATACAACAACAACAAATATCAGTGGTCCATCAACTCTCAACTCAGCTCAACAGAATTCTTTGCTATTATGCTGGAATTGACTCATAGCTGAGATTGTGAATCGTGCAGGAAGAGATCACACATATTTTTCCCAAGAAGCTGCTTGTGGATTTGAAGTACCAGGGAAGTGCCCTCTTCGGCAGATGGATTTACTTCTGATTTCTTAATTAGAAATTATTGGGCAACATGGGACGACAACGTGAAATATTATAATGAAATGTGCAAAATGTAGGAGTCAGAAAATCAACAGGGCCGAACACGGTTGGCATTTCTTAAGCCGAAGAAACTGAAGAATAAACTCAAGCCATAAGTTGTAATACTAAAGTATGCCTTCAGCCAGGATGCACTAAAAGAAGATAACAGGACAGAGCAGAGTTTAGGGCTGTTGTACATAGGGTCGCTATGAGTCGCAAGCAACTTGATGGCACATAACAACAAAAGCAACATGAAACCTGTACTTGGACCAGGAGGCAGTCTTCAAAACATAGCAAGGAAACACTGCATGGTTCAAAATTGGGAAGGATGTATGCCAGGGATGTGTCCTATCTCCATACCTGTTCAATCTATATGTGGACCAGATCATCTGGGAGACTGGGCTCTATAAGGAGGAATGTGGCATCGGGATTGGAGGAAGACTCATCAACAACCTGCATTATGCAGATGTCTCAACCTTGCTTGTTGACACTGAGGAGGACCTGAAGCACTTGCTGCACAAGGTCAAGGACTGCAGCCTTAAGTAAAGATTGAAGCTCAATATCGAGAAAACAAAGATTCTCACCACTGTGCCAATTGGAAGCATCATGATAGATGATGAAGAGATTGAGATTGTTAACAACTTTAGTTCGCTTGGCTCCACAATGAACACCCTTGGTACCAGCAGCCAGGAAATCAAATTGTATTGAGAAAGTTTGCTATCAAAGACCTCTCCAAAGTACTGAAGAGCAAAGATGTCAGTCTGGTGACTAAGATGCACCTGATCAAGGCCATGGCCTTTGCAATTACTCGCTATGCATCAGAGAGCTGGACAATGACTAAGGATGATAACGAGAAGAGTTGATTCCTTTGAATTTTGAATTTTGGTGCTGGAGAAGAATATTGAATATACCATGGACTGCTAGAAGAACAAACAGGTTCTTCCTTTGTTGTTGATTCCCTTCGAGTCGAACATGACTCATAGTGACCCTATGAACAAAAGGCCTGAAGCATTTCTATAACTTTCAAGATTTATAAAAGTTCATAGAGTTTCTGAAGGTATGTTGTTTAGGAAGTAGATGCAGGTTCTTCCTAGAGAGAGTGAAACCAGGCTGCTCCTTGGAGGCAAGGATTCTGAAGCTTCATCTCACATACTTTCAGCATGTTGTAAAGAAGGACTAGTCCTTGAAAAGGGACATCATGCTTGGGAGGGTGCGGAGAATAGCACAAGAGAGGAAGACCCTCAATGAATGGATTGACTCAGTGACTACTAGGGTAATGGGGGAAGGTGTCCGAGACAATAATGTTGGTTCAGGATAGAGCAGGGTTCAGAGCTGTTGCACACAGGGTCACTATGAGTTGCAAGCTACTTGATGTCACATAACAACAACAACAACATATATGTCACTCTTAACAGTTTCATGTTGTTTTGATTAACATGACTGTGTAACAAGAAATCAGGACATAAAGCTTATTACTTTGTGTTTTGGTTGGTCGGTTTTTTTCAGGAGTTCGTTGCTAAGCCAGACTTTCTTCTTTCTATATAAAGTTAATGATTCCTTCACCACCTCTCTGAAGAATTACAATGTGATCTGGATCAGGACTACATTATAGTTGTATATAACTCTTGACAGCGTTGACATCTCACAATGCTAAATCTTCCTTCTCATGAGCATAGTATGTTCTTCCAATAATATAGATTTCTTTTGTTTTCTTCTAATAGTGTTTTGCCATTTTCTTTGTATAGCTTTTATTGTACCCTTAGTTAACTCTACTCCATCGTTTAGGCAGATATTGCAAATGGTACTGTTTTACTTATTTCCTTTTTAGCATTTTGTTACTATTGATGAATCTGATTGAATTTTTAAGCAAAATTTAAAGTACTTTGTTTTATACCATTTGTATACTTTGAATTTCATTCATGTGCATTATATATTACATAAATCATTTATATATATTAATATGGAATGTCTTCAAATTGGTACTCGACCACAGGAATAAAAACTAAGAATTTAATACTATATCCTGAATGTCATAAAATTAGTACTTGATCAAATGAAAAGCAAACAGAAATAGTATATGGTTTGGACTTTCTCAGCTCTTCAAATTGCGGGCTATCACGTGGCTATCGTGCTACATTTTTAAATGGAAAAAAAACCAGTCAGCCTGTTAAATTTTAGACCTCATCAAAAATCTTTTTATAAATTTTTTCTTTCTGCTCCATGCTCTTGTACTTGTTAAAAAAGCTTCCATTAAACTACATTGACAAAATTATCATTGTAATTTTGTAATTATCATTGTGTATGCACTAAACACACTTTAGTTTGGTTTTTAGTTTAATAAAAAAGTTTGCTTTAAATTCTGTTTTGCTCACTTATTGTTGTTGCTATGTGCCGTCGAGTCGCTTGTGACTCATAGCGACCCTATGTACAACAGCCCTAAACCCTACTCTATCCTGTGCCAATCTCACTGCCTCTGACAC
>NW_006399922.1:2477095-2478900 GCF_000299155.1 Elephantulus edwardii | reverse complement strand
GTTTCCACACTCTGTTGGGTCACCCTTCTTCGGAATGGGAACAAATATAGATCTCTTCCAGTCAGTTGGCCAAGTGGTTGTTCTCCAGATTTCTGGGCACAACTTGGTGAGCACCCAGGGCAGCATCTGTTAGCTGAAATATGTCAATTGGTATACCATCTATTCTTGGGGCCTTATTTTTTGCTATTTCCTTCAAAGCCGCTTGAACTTCTTCCTTCATCACCATAGGCTCTTGCTCATATGTAATTTCATTAAATTCTTCTGTCTGTCAGTTCCTTTTGATACAGTGACTCAGTAATTCTTTCCATTTTCTTTTAATACTTGCTGGATCATTTACTATTCTGCCTAAAGCATCCTTGACTATAGCTACTTGAGGTTTGAATTTGTTCTTCAGTTCCTTGAGCTTAAGAAATGCTGACCGAGTTTGGCCCTTTTCATTTTCCAACTCCAGCTCCTTGCACATTTTGTTGTAATATTTTGCTTTGTCATCCCTTTGGAATCTTCTGTTCAGCTCTTTAGTGTCTTGGATTCTTCCTTGTGCTTTGGCTTCTCTGCACTCCAGTGCAATATTCAGAGTTTCTTCTGCATCCATTTTGGTCTTTTATTCCTCTTCTGTCTTTGAAATGACCGTCTGCACTCTTCCTGGATGATACATTTGACATCCTCCCACAACTCATCAGGTCTTCGCTCATTAGTGTTCAAGGCCTCAAACCTGTTCCTGAGATGGTTCTGAAATTCAGGTGGGATGAACTCAAAGTCATATTTTGGTTCCCATGGATTCAGTTTAATTTTCCTCGGCTTCAGCTTGAACTTGCATATGAGTAGCTGGTGGTCTGTTCCACAATCAGTTCCTGGCCTAGTTTTCACAGCTGATAATGAGCTTCTCCAGCAGTTCTTTCCACAGATGTAATAGATCTGGTTCCTATTCATACCATCAGGTGAAATCCATGTGTATAACCTGTGTTTATGTTTTTTATAAAACGTATTTGCAATGAATAGGTCATTATGCAAAATTCAATCATTCTATCTCCAGCTTCATTTCTCTCACCAAGTCCGTGTTTTCCAACTACTGATTCTTCTTCTCTGTTCCCAGCTTTTACATTCCAGTCACCCATTATTATCAACTGCATGTTCGCTTGATCTCCGACTGTAAAAGTTGGTAGAAATCATCTATTTCTTCTTCTCTGGCTCTAGTTGTTGGTGAATATATCTGAATGATAGTGGTATTCACTGGACTTCCTTGTAAGCATATGGATATAATCCTGTCACTGACAATGCTGTACTTCAAGACGGATCTAGAAATTACTTTTTTAACTATGAAAGCCCACAGGTACAAACGGCCAGGGGCTGCGCCAAGTTCGTTCCAGGGCTGTGCAGACGGGAGGCCGAGAGATCTGCAGGCTGAGCGGGGGCCAAACAATAGAGAAGCGACACACAGGAAAAGCTTTACTACACCAACAGGTACACTTATGTAACTAAGGAAAATCCTGAAAATATCAAAGCATCTGGTTCAAGCTTTAGCAAATCTCAGGTTAGGAATGGATGCCTTCTCCCTGGTTCAGCAGGCCCGCAGTCTGCAGTCTGTCTAAGTCTGGCAGTTCCTCTTAGGAACAGAACTGTGAACAAAACAGAAACTTCTGTCTTCAAGGGGGAAATATACAATTTTAAGTAATTAAGCAAAGAGAAGTAAAGCAAGATAAGGACATGTGGAAGCAAAAGAAAGAACTAGCTATTTGTGCATACACAAATACAATGTATACATAATAATGTATAACTGCAAATTACTCCTCACAGATTAGATATAG
>NW_006399922.1:2459658-2476917 GCF_000299155.1 Elephantulus edwardii | reverse complement strand
TCAGAAGTTTTTGGCCTTGTTTCAGTCTGTTTTGCTAGTATAGAAAAACCAGCAAATTTTGCTCTTGGCATTTGTTACCACTGTTACAGAATTTGAAAGCCTCTGGAGTTTCACTTAAGTATAAAAAAAGGGTGATATTGAACATGAATGTGGAATTCAGATTCCCATCATAATGAAGACCCTCCTCCAAGAAGGAGCGACTGAAACGTAGACTACTCAGCAGTACACTATAAGCACCAACAGGTAAGGGGTCCTACATGTTACACAGTTTTTTACCTGCCCACTCCTGCAGTGTGAGTAGATAGGGTAGTAAATACAGGACATAAAGCCCAAACGAAGAATCTCCTTCAGGAAAAACTTGGTGTAGTGACGGAAGATAGGGTTCAGGGCAAAGTGGTACAAGCGCCCGTGTTCCTCACGCTCGTGGTGACTGAAGTAGATGAAATCTTCAATATTGTAATGGGACCGTATGTACTCAATGTCCTAAAAAACAGATGGAACTGAATGTCAAATAATATTTTAAACAAAGTGCATGATAACTACTTTTTCAACAACTATTTTTAGCTACAATAGTAATACATGTGTTCTCTCCTAGCATTCTTCATTTTCCCTGTTGGTTATTAAAAATTCTGTTTTCTGGAAGTTACCTGCTCTGGTGTCTTGAAGCACAACTGAACATCTTTTGAATTTGTTACTAAAAGCATGGCTACTAAAAACCTGAACAGCCTTCAGATTCAGCTACTGACTAGGTGACATGAGTAATTCTTTCCCAATGCTGGGCATATGAGCATGTCACCAAAGTGACTTAGCATATGACAAACTGATGATGGGACAAGCTGACCTAGGCAGCAATTGTAGCTACCTAACTAGTGTACATGACTCACTACACAACCAGAGTACTTTCCTTGATTAGCAAGCTGTTTGCACCAATGAGCTTCTCCCTGACAGACAGAGCTGGGAATGGTGAGCAAGCCTGACAGTAATTTTGAGTATTTGCAAGCAGCTATACAACTGGGGCAGTGGTGGGGTATCTAATAGTGGGGTATATAATATGTTAGACTGTTAACCATAAGGTGAGTGGTTCAGCCCCACAGGTTACTTTGTGAAAGAAAGATGGTCTGTCGCCTTATTTATAAAGATTTACAGCCTTTGAAACCATGGAGTTGAAACTGACTTGACAGCAGCGCGTCTTGTTCCGGGTTGTTCCTTCCTGTCCAATAAGGATAGGAACCTGGGTCAAAACTGGCAACTGTATGACATGCAAAAAGGTATGACCTTCTCCTCTTCCCTATACCTTCCCAAGGATCAAAAAAAGTGACCATCCTCTATCTACCTGAGGTCAGTGACATTCCCCCTTCCTGCCCCTGCTCTGAGGTCAAAAGCATGCCTTTATGGGTTGTCACTGAGTGGATGTATGATCTCCGAAGATTTTGCCCTTATCACCTCCGAGGCTGGCAGTAATTTTAAATTGAAATTTTAATGAAAGTTTATAGAGACTTTGGATTTACATTCATTCATTGTTACACATTTTCCTCCCTGCCCACCTCCCCCCCCAGTTTGGTTTTTCTCTTTGAAAAAGGAAAAAAAACCCCCACAAACTTTCATTATTATATAATCCTCCCCAAGTCCTCTCACCCATGAAGCTCTCATTCTGGACTCTTGTCATGAAAATTATACCTAATCATATATTCCTTTCAAATAGTTCTCTCCCTCATCTGTTTCAACGCAGTATACATTATTTAAACCCTCTTTTCTTAGATTCCCCCTAACCCCAATGTCAATCCTGTTTTATAACAGTGGCATTATGCAGTATTTATCCCTTTGTGACTGAGATATTCCACTCAGCATAACATCCTCAAGGATCACCCACTTTGTATACTATTTCTTGAGTTCCTTGTTTTTCAATGCATCATAGTGTTCCATTGTGTGAATGTACCACAGCTAACTTCTCTATCCATTTGTTTGTTGATGGGCACTTGGGTTGTTTCCAACTCTTCGCTATTGTGAGCAAAACCATAATGAACATGGGTGGGCATATATCTGCTTGGGTGGCAGTTACACTTTTAGAGTATATTCCTAGTAGTGGAATTGCAGGGTAAAATGGTATTTCCATTTTCAACTTTTTGAGAAAGCACTACACTGCCTTCCATAGTGGTTGCACCATTTTACACTCCCACCAACAATGAATAAGGGTTCCAATTTCTCCACAACTTCGCCAGTATATGTTGTTTACTGTTCTGTCAAACTTTGCTAGTCTTGCTGGGGTGAGATAGTATCTCATAGTTGTTTTTGTATTGATATTTTTAAATTCTTTTAGTGTTTTGCTTGTGGATTCCTTAAATTCTTCATAGTTTACTTCCATCCTGTAAAAGCACTTGATTAATTTTTCTGAATTCTTACTCAGAGATTTCCATCAGTCTTTCTTGCACAGACTCTGCATTTTGATCACTTTTATGGGTGACATCTTTATTTGTCTGTGGTGTTTGATCTTGCCTACTGCATTTGGGAGTTTGTAGTGATAGCGTTACTGTAGATTTTTTTTTTAAATTTTTGTGTGCGTGTACCGTCAAATCAGATCTGACTGGTACAGGAGGAGATTGTCCCTCCTTCCTCGGCAGAGCATCTGGTGGATTTGAACCGTGCACCTCTGGGATTGTAGTTGCAGCTCCTTGCCACTAGGCCACCAGAGCTCCCACTGTAGATTTTTTTAACCTCCTTTCTTCTTGTGTGTATGTGATATCAGATGGTGTGTAGGTGTAGTTATCTATTTTTGTGTGTGTGCAATGCTGTTAGTGGGGTGTGGACTGTTGTTGGTGATCAATATCTAGTGCTGGATAGATGGGGTACATGATGAATCTTGCTTGCTCTGCTGGGATATATGAATGCTCTTGTCCTGTGTGTGTCCTGGAGTCTGTCATAAGCATAGTGTAGGGACAGGTTCACTGGAGTTAGTAAATTGTTGCTTTTCTATGCTGCTCATGCTGCTCCTTGATGTCAGTGTCTTTGTGTCTCTCCTTGCTGGGTCACTGAATTTCTGAATCCCTAACTTTGTGAAATGGAATCTCTCTTCCATCCAGTAATTCTCTGTGTTATTGCACCTTAGTGGGGTGGGGTTGGGGTGGGGTGGGATTGTCTCTGGTAGGCCAGTGGGAAGGAGTCATGCTACCAACAAAAAGGCAACTGGCTCAAATGCCTTTGGCACTCCACAGAAGAAAGATCCTCCTGCTTGAAACATAGACTCCATAAACCTGCCACAGGGCCAGTTGTGGCCTTAGAGGACACAACAATCACCACTACAATGTGCCTTTTAGTTCTTCATCTATGACATGGGGTGGGTAGGGCATGGTCAGTTGTGGGGTGGGACAATGAGGTGGTGTCTCAGGCATTTGGCCAGGCTGCTGACTATCAGGCTATGCGCTGGCAGTGGGTATGATCTGGGATTTTGTACCACCCTGGCTGCATTTGTCAGTGTCTGGGGATTGCAGGTTGGGTCATAGTATGGCAGTCCCAGATGAGGTCTGTCGGCATAGCTTTTGCATTAGGATGCTGCTTTTTCAATTGTACTCAAGTTCCTGAACCTCTGCACTTTCCTCAGGTACCATGTTCATAATGGCTTTACTGAGGTATCATCCTCACATCAGCCCAGGGCTTCTCTTCCCAGATTCAAGATGGATGTGCTTGTTTAATGTGGGAGAAGGTCTGTGCCCAGACAGATCTGTCTGGTCTCTTAATCAGGGTTTGGGACTCAGTGTGGCAGCTCCAGGTGAAGTCCATGGGTGTAGCTTTTGCTTAAATTGAACTGCTCTTTCTACAATATGTAAATCTTCACCCCCTGTACATGCACTGCCCTCATGCACTACATTCAGAATGGTTTTGAGGTCCCACATTCAAGCAAAGGGTCTTTCTCACAGGCTTAAAAATGGCATTGACCTGCTTGCTATGGGGGAAGGCTGAGTGGCATCGTCAGCTGTCTGTCTTCCTATTCCAATGGGCTTTCTCTTGACTGGTCATCTACAGAGATGGTACAGTACTGGCAGACTCATTGTCTATTTGTTTGTTTGTTTTCTTTCTCTTCTTATGGGACTTGAGCCCAGGTGATAGCAGAGTCCTACGGTTTTTATTATTGGTCTTTACCTTAGCCTTCTCTCTTTTACTTGTACCTATTTCTCAGTACTTGGTCCCTGATTGAGCATACTTAATTTATGTACTGAGCTCCTTCACCCTGGGAGAAAGGGGAGTTTGCTGGTCAGAAAAGTTTGCTGGAAGTTCTCATCTTTTGATTTCTTGATTGTTGCTACCAAAGGTGTTGACTACAGATTCAAATAAAATGAAATCATTGACAGCTTTAATCTTTATTCCATCTATCATGATGGATATAGATAAAGACTACAATATGGGTTACATCTCAACACCAAGTAAAAAAAGTATTTACCATTGGTTCAATGGGCAACAATACAACTGGGGAAGTATACTACATAATGGTAAAATGTCAATTCACCACATAGACATAAGTATAAATATTTTCACACCTAACATAGAAACTCCAAAACTTATGAAGCAAACTCTAATAGAATTAAAGGAAGAAATCTCCAAACAGCATTGCTATCAATTTGGAACCTACTCATAACTGACTCTCCGGTAGGCTTACAATAGGCTGTAAATTATTAGTTCTTTTTACATATCAGAGTTTTTATATGCACCAATCTTTTATTTCTTGTGGTTATCATTGTACTCTTAGGCGCTATTACTATGTCCCTGATAGAGATTAGGAAGTTGAGATAGAAATATTAAATTATATACCACATAAAATGCTGTCCAAGCACATTGACTCAAGTATTTAATAGTGTACTTCCTCCTCAATACATATTTTTTGTTCTTTTGGTGATCCTTTGTATATTCAATATTCTTAACCAATGCCACAGTTCAAAGGCATTCATTTATTCTTCTTTGGTCTGCCTCATTTATTATCTAACACTCAGATACATTTACAAAGCAACTGAAAACACCATGACGTGGACCAAGCAAACCTTAATCTTTAAACTGACATCTTTGCTCTTTTGCACTTTCAAAAGGTTTTTTAGAGCAGATTTCCTCAATGCAAAATGTCTTTTGGTTTCTTGACCGCTACTACCCGTTGGACAATGAACAAGGAACCAAGGAACACTTACAAGCCACCCCAGTATAACAAACTGATAGACAAGTGGTAGAAAGAGTCCTTCAGTATTGCAACTTGAGATTTAAATGTGTTCTTCAGTTCTTTCAGCTTAAGAAATGTCAAACATTTTTCTTACTTTTTGGTTTTGCCCATTTCATTATAATACTTTGCTGTGTCTTCCTGAGCTATCCTTTGAAATCTTCTGTTCAGCTCTTTTACCTTAGCATTTTTCACATCTCTTCTGTCATCCATTTTGGTCGTTTATTTCTCCCTTGTCTTTGTATGACCTTTTGCTTTATTTGAGTGAGAATCCTTTATGTCATCTCACAAGTCATCTCATCTTCAGTCATTAGTGTTCAAAACATCAAATTTATTCTTAAGATGGCCTTTAAACGCAGATGAGATAGACTTAAGGTCATAATTTGGTTCTGCTGAACTTGTTTTCATTTTCTTCAACTTCCATTTGAACTTGTGCATTAGTAAATGTCTACAGTCAGCCTCTGGCCTAAATTTTATTGCTGATATAGTTTTTCTATCAACTCTTTCCACAGATGTCACTCTGATTCCTGAGTAGTCCATCAGGTGAGGTGCATGTTATGCTTGTTTGAGAAGAGCTATTTTTAGTGAATAAATTATGAATCTAATATTCTTTCTCAGCCTCACTGCTGTAATCAAATCAGTATTTTCCAACTACAGTCCTTCTTCATTATCAACTTTTGCATTCTAGTCACTAATTATTATTAATGTATTTTTGATGCATGTTTGATCAATTTCAGACTACAAAAGTTGAGATACCCTCACTCTTTATTTTTGGCTTATTGGTTAATGCTCATTTGAATAACAGTTGCATTAACAGATCTTCTTTGTATGTGTATGGATAGTGTCTCATCATTCACCATATTGTACCTCAGGTTAGATCTTGAAATGTTCAACTATGAATCCAACACAATTCTTCTGTGTCATTTCCAACAAAATAGATCATGACTGTCTGATTCAAAATAGCCAATATCTCAAAATAGCCAGTTTATCTGAGCTCACTAATGCCTAGTGTGTCTATCTTATGTATTCTGTTTCATTTTTAACAACTTCCAATTTTGCTAGTTCCATACTTTATACATTCCATATCTCAATTTTTAATGGATCTTTGCAGCTGCTTCTCTTCATTTTTGGAATGTTTTCCAGACATGAGGGGTTTGGGTTCTGGTGCTATGAATAACAATGTTCATGAAAAGGTTTCAAAGGTCTGTTATTGGCCATTGGATGGTCAATTCTGTTTTTATGTCTGTCTTAGTCTGTAAGCTTCTCTGGAAGCCAGAAAGTATTATAATGAACACCCTGGTTGGCCATACTGATATTTGAAAAACTTGTGGCATAGCTTCCAGCATCATAGCTACACACAGGTCAGCCCAATACAACAAAATGATAGGTAAGTAATGCATTATAACAGTAAATGGCACTGGTAGAGTTACAGACGCATATACCAATGGAACAAAATCAAGAACCCAGAAATTAACCCATCTCTTTATGGTCAACTTGTATTCAGTAAGGAAACAAAATCTATCAAATGGAAAAACAACAATGTTTTCAACAAAAAAAAATGGTGTTAACAATCTAGATTCTAGCTGTAGAAAGCTGAAGCAGGATCCACATCTTACAACATACAAAAACAAAAATCACTCAAGGCAGATCATAGACCTAGGGGTAAATCCCAAAACTATAAAGATCGTAAGAGACAAAACAGGATCAAACTTAGAAGGTATAGGCAGTGGTATGAACAGGCTGGAAAATACAGCTAGAAAAGCACGACCATGAGAGAACAAAATAGATGAATAGAACCTTCTAAACATTAAATCCCTGTGTGCATCAAAAACTTCCCTACAAGGTGAAAAGGAAACCTACTGACTGAGAAAAAAAAAACCCAAACATTTAGCAATGACATCTCAGACAAGAATCTCATAACAAAAGTTTACAGAATGCTACAGGGCCTCCACAAGGAAAACATTGATAACTGTTACAAAATGAGCAAAAGACATGGAAAGACTTTTCACACAGGAATATACTCAGACACATGAACAAAGTTCAAAATCACTAGCAATAAGAGAGATGAACTCAAAACCACAATGAGGTACTATGTAACCCCAGTAGCAGTGACAAAGTTTAAGCAAGTAATAAATGTTGTTGAGGATGTGAAGAGATTGGAATTCTCATACACTGTTGGTGGGATTATAAAATCTTACAACCATTCTGGAATGCAGTTTGGAATTTCCTCAAAAAGCTGAACACAGAAATTCCATATGACCCAACTATCACCCTGCTAGGAAAATAGAACTGAGACACAAATGGAGATTTGACACTGATGGTCATAGCAGTATTATTCACAACCCAAATAACATGGAAATAGTCCAAATGTCCAACCACAATCAATGGATTGAGAAATTGTGGTACATTCACATGATACAATACTATGCAGCACTCAGGAGCAATGATTTATAAAAATACTACATAATATGGGAGAGACTGGACAGCACTGTGCTGAGTAAAATAACTCACATGGACAAATACTGCTTGATACCATTATTGTAAAAATGGAAGGATAACTCGTAAAATGTGTATGACTGTCTAAGAGGGGAATGGGAAAGAGCAGAGGTACTGAGGGTAGGCAGGGGTAAAATCACAGGGTTGCAGAGTTTGATTAGTGGAGGGAGAGAGTGAAGGAAATGGGAAAGATCCAGTGGGAACCTGAAAAGATTGGGTAATAGTTGGCACAGATCAATAGTGATTAATTTTATTAAACACAATGTATGGGAACAATTACATTAAACACAGTATGAATGAAAGAAAGTGTGAAACACAATGTATACAAATTTGTATAAAACCCAACGTATAATATTTTTCCTAATTTAAAAAAAAAGAAAAGCTAAAAAAGTAAATTATAAACAAACAAGGATACACATGCACAGACTATCAAATAAGTATTACTACTCAGGTCATTCCTCACCTAATACAGCAAACTGACAGATAAGCACCATACCCATAAGAAACCGTAAAACAAGCAAGCATGCAAATATCATAAAACAAAGATGCATGGGATGGTAAACAGAAAACAAACTGTCTGGCTAAGGACAGTACATCTGCCAGCCCAGTAAAAGACTCAAGTTGGGGTGCATCATCAGGTCAGAGTTCCTGGTCATTTGAATGGTGACCAAAGAAAGGGCCAAATGTGAACCAAGTTGCATGTAGAACCTTTCTGGCTGAGAGTCTGCAGAAGGCGTGTCAAAAGATAGGGAAAACAGGCTGGTGAAGAGTTTCTTTTAGCCTCTTAGGACAAAGGCTCATCTTGCTGCCTAATGTCCATGCCAGTCCAGATACGGACACAGGTAGGAGCTCTCTCAGAGACGGCTAGATAAAGAGATAGCCACTGTCAATCTAAAATGCCCACATGTGGCAATATGTGGCAGTGGAGTGTGTAGAGAAAGGGCTCCCAGTTAGAGAGAATAAACCTAGTCACTAGAGGTGCCCTGCTAATACCAGAAGGGACTTTTACAGAGCCTAAATTCATGAAGATAGAACAATATTGATAGAGATAGAATTGTGAAATTATGTAAAGTACATAACCAGTGGTACTGAACTATTCTTATTGACAATGTGATTGAATGCATGATACATTGTATATCTTGTCACTAAAGTGAAAGAAAATATTTATTAAAACTTTTTTCATAAGTTACCATTTCATTTCTCAACACTGCAATGCCAACTATTTGGTTTTCAACTTCAGCTACAAATGCCTTTATTGGTGTTGCATCCTGAAAAAGATAAGGATTAATTTTAAAACTCTTAAAAATATCACTATTGATTTTTTTTTCATAAACAGTAAATAAATATCTAAAAACAGTCATAGCAGTCATAGCCAAAGTCCCACAAACACCCACCATGGGCCAGGTATTAAGTTAAATGTATGTTCATTTATTCATTATAACAGCACTATGGTAATTATTGTTTCTATTTCATACATGAAAACTAGACTTATGAGCTTCCCTTCCTCTTCTTTGATCTCTGACAATGACTAGACAGTTTTCTATTTCTAAACTTTTGATACTTCAAAAATACCATAAAATGGAATCATATAATCTTTAGGGCTGATTCTTTTTTCTACTCAGCTTAATCTTCTGAATATATACCTAAGTTCTTATATGTGTCAATACTACTTTCTTTTTTATTGGCAATAGTATTATATGGTATGGATGCAGCACAGTTTTGTCTAAACATTCACCTGTTGAGGAATATCTGGACTTCTAGTTTTTTACTATTACAGTACAGTTTCTGTGAACATTGAATACATGCCTTAATTTATCTGGGATATATGGCAGAATATTATTAGAATATCTGAATGCAATTCATATGGTATCTGTATGTTTAGATATTAAAAAAGCAGCCAGTCTTTTTTCCTGAGTGTCTCTACCATTCTACATTACCACTAGCCACATACAGTGTTACTGTTGTTAGTTAAAATAGAGTGGAACACTGCGGCTTTTGCACTATCCTTACACGTGTTACTGTCTGAAATCTCTGTGCCAGGCACAGTGTTTTTTGTTGGTTTTTTTTCTATAATTATATTTTATTAATTTTCATAAACATTTACAGAGATTTTGGGTTTCCATTCATTCATTGTTGCACTATTCTCTCTACCCTCCTCCCAGTTTGTTCTTGTCCAAATGCCACAGTGCTTGTCAAAGCCAGTTCTGATTAATCTTTGTCAGTGTGTCCTTTGCCATTCCCTATCACTCCTCCCTGAGAGAGACTTCACCCTGAGTCATAAGGAAAAGGGGATGGCGTATTCTCTTAGCTACATCCTGCTGAAAAGGGACGCTGTGGGTTTCAGGGTGAAGATCTTCTCTCACTACTCTAAAGGGCCCCTTTGGCAGTAGGAAACACATAGACTATTATGGAGATTGATTTTGGAATTTAGATGCACTCTTATTGATTGTGCTTGGCCGTACATGTTCATATCCTTGAAGATGTATCATGGGGGTGTTGCAACCTAGAAGACACAAATTTGACTAACAAATTATAAGTACATGAGTCCAAAAATTATGGAAAAGTAAAAGAAAAGATTCTTTCATTGTTTTACAAACACTCCCCCAGGTCCCCTCCACCATGTAGCCCTCGCTCTAGTCTCCTGTGATGACAGAAATACCTAGTTATAAATCTCTTTTAAACAGTTTTCTCCCTCCTCTGTTTCAGTGCAGTATACATTATTGAACCCATCTTACTCAGTCTCTCCCCAACCAAGAGGACAGTCCCATTCTACAACAGTGGCATCAATGTAATATTTGTCCTTTTGTGACTGGGATATTTCACTCAGCATAATGTTCTCCAGAGTCAACCATTTTGAATAATATTGCATGAGTTCCTTGTTTTTTAATGCAGCATAGTATTCCATTGTGCGAATATACCACAGCTTCTCTAGCCATTCGTTTGTTGATGGGCACTTAGGTTGTTTCCAACTCCTTGCTATTGTGAACAAAGCTGCAATAAACATGGGTGTGCATATATCTGCTTGGATGTCAGCTATGGTCTCTTCAGGGTATATTCCCAGTAGTGGAATTGCTGGGTCAAATGGTATCTCTATTTGCAACTTTTTGAGAAAGCGCCATACTGCTTTCCACAGGGGTTGCACCATTTTACACTCCCACCAACAGTGAATCAGGGTTCCAGTTTCTCCACAACCTCGCCAGCATTTGTTGCTTGCTGTGCTGTTAAATTTTGCTATTTTGACTGGGGTGAAATGATATCTCATAGTTGTTTTAATTTGCATCTCTTTTAGGGCTAGGGATTTTGAGCAGTCTTCCCAGTATCCTGGAAAAGCTACAACCAGGAGAAGATAACATAGATGAATGGGACCTTCTAAGACTCAAATCCCTATGCACATCCAAAAACTTCTCCAGTAGGGTAAAAAGGGAAGCCACTGACTGGGAAAAAGTATTTGGTAATAACATATCAGATAAGGGACTTATATCCAGAATTTATGAAATACTTGAGCACCACAACAAGATAAAGATAAATAATCCAATAGAAAAATGGGCACAGGATATGAACAGGCACTTCACCGAAGACGACATTCAGATGGCTAACAAACACATGAAGAAATGCTCAATATCCCTAGCCAGGCACAGTGTTAATCCATTTCACAGTGGTGCTTTTCTCTTTCACCCTGACCCTGAAACCAAGACCAAAGTACACAATATGAAATCTTGCCATTCTTGATTCTAAGGAGCCTTCTGACTATATTTCCAAGACAAATTGTTTAATCTTCTAGCAATCAATGGTATAGTCAATAATCATTACTAATGTAATTAAAATTGTTCTTTAGTCTTTCTTATTCATTGTCCAGCTTTCACATGCAACTGAAAATAACATGGCTTGATTCATGTGCACTTTAGTCTTCAAGTGACATCTTTGCTTTGTAATACTTTAAAAGGGTCTTTTGTAGCAGTTTTGCCCACTTTAATATGTTATTTTATTTCTTCTATGTCCATAGGATTGATTGTGGACATAAATAAAAGTTAGTTTTAATTTTTATAATTTTAAAAAATTTTATCATGATGCTACATATTTGTCTAGATTGGAGGATTTTCGTGTCCTTTATTTTGAGGTGTAATTCATACTGAAGACTGCAGTCATTGATCTGAATCGATAAATGCTTCTTGTCCTCTTCACTTTTAAAAAGCAAGGCTCTGTCTGCTTAATCATAATGCAGATTGTTAATGTTGAAAGCCTTCCCTAGGGCCTGAAAGCCTGAGGATAGAGGGAGCCTTCAGATCTCCAGTCACTGCTCTGCACATGCACATAGATCACTCATCTCTCCAACTGGTCAGTCCCCCTCCCCAAGCTCAGATACTACAGAAAAACTCCTCCACGGCCTCTCTTGGTTCTTCTCTCTTGCAGAAACCCAACATTAGTCCAGGAAGACTTAGCATGTGAAAGGCACACTAGACACATCTGGTCCTAGGGGGACACTTCTAACCATTTCATCTCCTGTTCTGGGAGTAGAAAAGACAACAGTGGTGATTGCTCCTTCTGACCATCCTATTCCCCTCTGATCCAACTATCCTAAATGGCTCTTTTTTTGTCTCTCTTAGCCTGAGCTCACCCTCAGTTATAGGGAACTCTGAGTCTTTATAAAGGAATTGGTATGGCCTTTCAGAATGAAGTGTTAACACAAGAACCACAGCTACTTCTCCTTTTCCCACAACACATGTATTTTTATTCTTGAAAGAGAACCCAGAATACATCATTCCCTACTTACCTTTTATCAAGAGAGTATGGAAATATTCATCATCAGTAGGGTCAGAAAGGGGTCCTATTTCCCTAAGTCTAATATCCAGCGTTTCTGTGTAAACATCAGATACCACAGGTACCTCAGCCACAATTGCCTAAATGCTATCATATTTGTCTATTCAAGGCTGGTATCAATCTTGTTTTAGAACACTTAACTCATTTAAGGCTAAGTTTTGTAACACTTTGCTAGTACTTTAGCATATCTTCTCATCTCCCAGGGGTACCTCCAATGAGAAGGGTAACAACTCTTACTCCAACATTAGTTTACTTTTCCCTGTCTTCTAACCACCCTTCCTCCATTCCTCATCATATGAATCTGCAACTGAAGTTGAACAAAAATCTGATGATGAAAGTACTCAGCCATTTTGGCTCCATATCATGAAGATAGGACACTTTTTTTTTGTCCCAGCAGGTACTTACAGGGTCTCTGTGAGATATATTATACTGGTTTAAATCTTCCAAAATGCTTTTGTTCAGTGAGAGAGTACTGATGAGATTTTTAACACCAGGAGTATCTGTGATCGAGGCTAATCTTATATTAATAGACCTGAATAAGGAGAGAAAATGAATTTTAAGTTAAAGTAATAAAATACATACTCTTTTGAAAAAATAGAAGCACATATTACACTTTAATGTAATAATAAACTGCACTGCAATCCCGAAGGCACACAGTTCAAATCCGCCAGCTTCTCTATTGGAGAAGGATGGGTGGTCTCCTCCTATGTGATTATTGACTCTGAACATTCACTGGAGGATCAGCAAGGGGTCAGTTCTGACTCGATGATAAGCAGTAGAACAGGGCAAAGCTTCAATGTGTTGTTCATAAGGTCACTATGAGTTGTAGTCAACTCAATGACAATTAACAACAAAATAATACTTATTACTGTTGTTGTTGTATGCTCTCAAGCTGGAACCAACTCATAGGTGGCCCTCCAGTGGGTTTTAAGAGATATTAAATTGCACATAAGAATATTGTACATCCTTTTTAGGCAGAGCAACTGGTGGATTCAAACCCCATGCCTTTGAGATTACTGCACAGCTTATTACCACTTGGATATAAGAGCTCTATTAAAATATGTTTTGTTGTTTTTGATTGCCTTCAAGTCAAGCACAACTCATAGTGACCCTATGAACAAAAGGCCTGAAGCTGCTCTAAAACTATTAAAATTTATCAAAGTTCATAGAGTTTCTAGAGGCATGTTAGTTAGGAAGTGGATGCCACTCCTGCTTCCAAACTTGTCATAGTATATTATTGTTTCTATGTGCCATTGAGTCACCTGTGATGTACAGCGACCCTATGTACAGCAGCTCCGAACCCCTGTCCTGAGCCAGTCTCACTAATTCTGACACACTAACCCCCATTGCCCCAGTTACTCTATCAATCCATCTCATCTGAGGTTTCCCTCTCTTGCACCGTCCGTCCACTCTTCCTTTCTAAAATATATATTAGTAATATAATATGTAATTACATACTATAAAATATACTTATTACAAGTCAGAAAAACAAAAGGCAAATTGCATTGGGAAAATGTGCTGTCACAGACCTCTCCAGGGTCTCCTGTGCTGACCCTTCACCCTTCCAAGAATCAGGTCCCTCTCTAAGGATTTGTTCCTTCTGACAACAGTATGTCAGATAGAGCTTTATCACTGCCTCTAAGGAGCACTCTGGATATACTTTCTATAAGACATATTTGTTTGTTCTTTTGGTAGTCCATGGGATATTCAGCACTTTTCTCTGACACTACAGTTCAAAGGTATCAATTCTTATTCTTCATCCTCAGTCATTGTCTAGCTATGAAAAGCCTGAATCAGGTGTACCTTAGTCCTAAAATTGATATTATTTTCCCTCAATAATCTGTAGACATCCCTGTGTACAGATTTTCCCAGCACAATACATCTCTTTATCTCCTGACCACTGGTACCAAGTGTATTAATTGTGGTTCCAAGTAAGATCAAGTCATTGACAGTCTTAATCGTTTTTCCCCAACTGTCACGATGTTGCCCATTGGTCTGATAGTGAGGATTTTTGTTTTCCTGATGTTAAGGATTGTTTTCTAGGACTGTTGTTAGAGTATGCTTATGTAACATTGAGGTTTGACTATTAAAGTAACCAACACATTTAAAAAATCTTTGATAATGTCATTCACTAACCACAACACAGTTACACTTTAAACACGCTTACTTTAAATGTTTAATATCATGCTTATTTTTATATGAATCTCATAGAAAAAGCCACATCTCCTCTTTAAAGTGTGTTGGAAATGCAGAAATTACATGGAGCCAGAGCTGGCTACATGAGTATCGTAGTCACTCAGGAAGGATTCATGCTTGACTCTGAGGTCATTGTCTTGAATTTCTCAATTATTTTAACTTTATTCCCTGTGAGGTACTGGGTACAGTTATGATGACGGTCAGGGTAGGTACATATCCTATGGAGTCTCTGAGCAGAGCTAGATGATGACAGTCCCTATCCTTAGCAGGCATTGGTGTCTTCAGCTGGCACCTCAGTAGGGACTTCCTACCTACCAACAGCCTAGGCACCAAATAGAGAAGTTGTAAACCCTTGGAGAATCCCCATTACCATGGAGTAAAGCAGTGACCCTATGGAAAGCATACTCTCAGTCAGGGCCCTCCATTTTTAGTTTGTTATGAGCCCTGCATATATATGGAGAGGCTTCCTGTGACTCTTTCCAGCTACTAGAAAATAATTATTAAATATTATTGCCAGTTGACATCAAGTCTGACTCATGTTCACCTTAGGTACTAACTAAACTCTTGAACTCACTGCTGTTGAGCTGGAATCAAATCATGGCTGACACCCCAGTAGTTTTCTAGAGTCTGTAAGTATCATGGGAGGAGACTGCCCATCTCTCTCCTGCGGAGCTGCTGGTTGGTTTGAACTGACAGAGAGGCACTGCCTTTGGGTTAGCAGCACAACTCTCTGTGGAATATGTCATTAGCACTTCCTATGATTACTTTTATGTATAACACTACAAAATATTGTCCAGCTATATGTTATTTTCACAAGGTTTAAGCCAATTAGTGCAGTCACCATGCCAATCCATCTCACAGAAGAGTTCCCTTGTTTTTGTTGATCCTCTATTAAACATGATGTCCTTCCTCTACTGATGGGTCTTTACTGATGAAGTGTCCAAAGTAAGCAAGATGACGTCTCATCATCCTTACTTCAAAGAAACATTTCAGTTGTACTTCCTCCAAGAAGGATTTGGTAGTTTTGCTAGCAATCTATGGCATAGACAGAATTTTCAAACACAACAATTTGGAAGCATCAACTTTTCTATGATCTTATTTTTTCATTATCCAGACTTACATACATATGATTCAACTGAAAACATCACAGCTTGGTTTTAAGATGCTCATAGCCATCAAAGCAACATCATTGCTTTTAGTACTTAGTATGGTATTTTTCAGATATTCTCAAGATAACTGATCATTTTATATCACAACTGCTCTTTCCATAGTATTATTTACCCATGTAGAATAAAATATTTAACAATTTCAATTTCCTCATTATCATAATTTTGTTCTGACATAGATGCAAACATTTTTGTCTTTAGGTTTAAGTGTAATTCAGATTAAACGTTGCAATTTTTGAACTGCTGGATCCTGAAATTGATCAAATATGCAACCAAGATAGTTAATGGTGATTAAAAAGCAAAAGTACTTTTTTAACCTGAAGAGACTGGTAGGATATAGGTTAAACAACAATTTCTTTTTTAAAATAGAATTTCTTTTAAAAATTGTGACTAAGAATCAAGTCCCTATGCACTTCTAAAAACTTCTCCAGCGGAGTAAAAAGGAAAGCCACAGACTGGGAAAAAATATTTGTAATGACATGTCAGATAAGGGACTTATATCTAGAATTTATAAAATACTTGAGCACCACAACAAGATAAAGGTAAATAATCCAAATGAAAAGTGGGCACAGGATATGAACAGACACTTCACCAAAGAAAACATTCAGATGGCCAACAAATACATGAAGAAATGCTCAAAATCCCTAGCTCTTAGAGTGCTGCAAATCAAAACAACTATGAGATACCATCTCACCCCAGTAAGAATAGCAAAATTTAACAGAAAAGCAAACAGCAAATGCTGGGGAGGTTGCGGAGAAACTGGAACTCTTATTCACTGCTTGTGGGAGTGCAAAATGGTGCAACCATTATAGAAAGCTGTATGGCACTTTCTCAAAAAGTTGCAAATAGAAAATACCATTTGACCCAGCCATTCATCTACTGGGAATATACCCTAAAGAAACTGTAACTGCCATCCAGGCAGATAGATGCACACCAATGTTTATTATGGCTTTGTTCACAATAGAAAACAGTTGGAAACAACCTAAGTGCCCATCAACAAACAAATGGATAGAGAAGGTCTGGTATATTCACACACTATGTTGCAGTGAAAACCAAGGAACTCATGCAGTATTATTCAAAATGGGTGACCCTGGAGGACATTATGCTGAGTGAAAGATCTCAGTCACTAAAGGACAAATACTGCATAGTGCTAGTGTTGTAGAACAGGACTGACAACAGGGTTGGAATGAGACTGAGAAAAATTGCATAAATGATGTATATTGCATTGAAACATATGAGGGAGAGAACAGTTTAAAAACGATATATGATTGGGTGTTATGGTTATGGCAAGAGCCCAGAAGGATGATTGCATAGTGGAGTGTACTCGGCTGGGCGGGTGTGTGTGTGTGTGTGTGTGTGTGTATTGTATACCAATGAAAGAATTTTTCT
>NW_006399922.1:2448129-2459558 GCF_000299155.1 Elephantulus edwardii | reverse complement strand
AAAGTTTAAAAAATTTAATTAAAATTAAAAAACTTTAATGAAAGTTTGCAGAAAAGTTAGATATTAATTCATCGATTGCTGCATATTTTTATGCCATCTCTCTCCCTCTCTTCTCCTTCCCCCAGCTCACTTATTTTTTGTCTTTAAAATATTTACTTACTTCCTTCTTCTCCCGCCCCCAAGTCCTCTTTACAATGTACCGCTTATTCTGGGCTATTGTTGTACAGATAATGCTTAATTATATATGCCTTTTAACCAGTTCTTTCCTTTATCTCTTCCAGTGCAATGTTCATTATATATCCACTCTTATCCTATTCTCCTCCCAAACCCTCGTGTCAGACCTGCTTTTTAACAGTGGTGCTACGCAGTATTTGTCCTTTTGTGACTGAGATAATTCTCTCAGTATAATGTCCTGCAAAGTCACCCATGTTTAAACAATTTCTGACAGGTATTCTCAAAGGGGAACACAGTACATGGAAAAGGTGAGGAATAAGGGGGTCACTTTCATAGTTTAAAAGGCTGTTTCTAGATCCATCTTGGAATACACTGTGGCGAGTGACAGGATATCAAACACATACAAGGAAGATCTGTTAGTACCACTGTCATTCAAATTTATGTACCAAAAACCAGAGCCTAAAAGGAGGAAATAGATTATTTTTACCAACTTGGCAGTCAGATATCAATCTAACATGCAACCAAAATGCATTAATAATTATGGGTGCCTGGAATGCAAAAGTTGGGAGCAGGAAAAAGGATCAGTAGTCAGAAAACATGGACTTGATGACAGAAATGAAGCTGGTGACAGAATGACAGAATTCTGCAAAATCAATGATTTATTCATTGCAAATGCCTTTTATAATAAACAAATGCAGGCTAAACACATGGATTTCACCTGATAGTATGCACAGGAATCAGATAGATTACTTCTGTGGAAGGAATAATTGCAGAAGTTCAATATCACCTGTGAAAACTAGATCAGGTGCTGATTGCACAACAGACCATCAACTACTAATATGCAAGTTCAAATTAAAGCTAAAGAATGTAAAATCATATCTACAGGAATAAAAATTTAATCTTGGCTCTATCCCCCCTGAATTTACAAATCAACTCAGGAACAGGTTTGAGGCCTCGAATACTAAAAAGAATAGATGAGCTGTGGGAAAATACTAAGAATATCTTCTATGAAGAATACAAAAGGTCATTACAAAGAAGGAGGAAGAAGAGAAGACCAAAATAGATGTCAGAAAAGACTCTAAATATTGCACTGGAGCACTGAGAAGCCAAAGCAAAGGAAAGAAATCAAGAAGTTAAGGAACAGAGTAGAAGATTTCAAAGTTAGCTTGGAAGAGAAAGCGAAGTATTATAATGAAATGTGGAAGGAGCTGGAGTAAAAAAAAAATCAAAAGGGCAGAACTTGTTCAACATTTTATAAGCTAAAGGAACAAATTCAATTCTCATGTTGCAATATTTAAGGATGTTATGAGGAGAATATTGAGTGATCCAGAAAACATTAAAAAAAGATGGAAGGAGTATACAGAGTTACTGTATCAAAAATAATTAGCCGAGACAGAAGAATTTCATGAAACAACATATGATCAAGAAGCAACCGTTATGAAAAAGGAAGTGCAGGCTGAAGGCCCCAAGAATTAATGGAAAGCCAGTTGACACATTTCAACAAACAGATGCTACCCTGGCCATTCTCACGAGGCTGTGCCAAGAAATCTGGAGGAAAACTACCTGGCAAACGGACTGGAAGATTAATATTTATTTGCACTCCAAAAAAAAAGTGACCCAACAGAATGTGAAAATTATTGAACAATATGACTATACCAGAGGGATATCTGTCTGTGTTTCATTGACTATGCAAAGGCATTTGACTGTGTGGATCACAACAAATTGTGGTTGACCTTGAAGAGAATGAGAATTCCAGAACACTTGATTGTGGTCTTGCGAAATCTATATTCAGACCAGGAAGCAATCCTCAGAACAGAGGAAGGAAACACTGCATAGTTCAAAATCAGGAAAGCAGTGCATCAGGCATGCTTCCTGTCTCCATACGCCCTGGATGTGCTCACCAAGTTGTGCCAAGAAATATGGAGAACAACCACTTGGCCAACTGACTGGAAGAGATCTATATTTGTTCCCATTCCAAAGAAAGGTGACCCAACTGAGTGTGGAAACTACAGAACAGTGTCATTGATTTCACATGCAAGCAAGATTCTACTGAAGGTTATCCAAAAACGATTAGAACAGCACATCAGCAGAGAACTGCCAGAAGTCCAGGCTGGGTTTTGAAGGGGTCGTGGTACTAGGGATATTGTTGCTGATGTTAGATGGATCTTGGCTGAAAGCAGAGAATACCAGAAGAATGTCTATCTGTGTTTCATTGATTATGCAAAGGCATTTGATTGTGTGGATCATAACAAACTGTGGCTGACCCTGAGAATGAGAATCCCAGAACATTTAATTGTGCTAATTCGAAACCTATACTTGGTCTAAGAGGCAGTAGTCAGAACAGAGCAGGGTAACACTGCATGGTTCAAAATTGGAAAAAGGATGTGTGCCAGGGATGCATCCTGTCTCCATACCTTTTCAACATGTATGCAGAGCAGACTATCCGAGAGGCTGGGTTCTATGAGGAGAATTGTGGCATCAGGATTGGTGGAAGATCTATTAACAATCTGCGTTATGCAGATGACACAACCCTGCTTCCTGAAACTGAGGAGGACCTCATGCACTTGCTACGAAGGGTCAAGGACTGCAGCCTTCAGTATGGACTAAGGCTCAATGTTAAGAAGACAAAGATTCTCACCACTGGACCAATTGGCAGCATCAGGATGGATGACGAAGAGATTGAGATTGTTCACAGCTTCAGTTTGCTCGGCTCCACAGTCAACACTCTTGGCACCAGCAGTCAGGAAATCAAAAAGCATATCGCGATGGGAAAGTCTGCTGTTAGGGACCTCTCTAAATTACTCAGGAGCAACAGTGTCTCTCTGGAGACTAAGGTGCGCCTGATACAGGCCATGGTCTTTGCAATCGCTTGTTATGCATCAGAGAGTTGGACAATGACTAGGGAGGACAGAAGGAGAGTGGATGCTTTTGAGCTGTGGTGCTGGAGAAGAGTACTGAATGTACCATGGACTGCCAGGAAAACAAACAGATTCATCTTGGAGAGGATTAAACCAAGCTACTCCTTGGAGGCAAGGATTCTGGGGCTTCATCTGACATACTTTGGACATGTTGTCAGGAGGGACAGGTCTTTGGAGAGGGACATCATGCTTGGGAGGGTGGAGGGATGGCGCAGGAGGGGAAGACCCTCTATGAGATGGATTGACTCAGTGACTGGGGTAATCGGGATGGGTCTGTCAGAGGCAGTGCGGTTGGTGCAGGATAGAGCAGGGTTTAGGGCTGTTGTGCATAGGCTCGCTATGAGTCGCAAATGACTCGACGGCACATAACAACAACAGCAACAACATGCAGAACAGATAATCTGGGAACCTGGGCTTTATGAGGAAGAATGTGACATCAGGATTAGGGGAAGACTCATCAACAACCTATTCTATGCAGATGACACAACCTTGCTTGTTGAAACTGAGGAGGACTTGAAGCACCTGCTGCAGAAGGTCAAAGACTATATATAGTCTTCAATATGGACTGAAGTTCAACATCAAGAAAAAAAGATTCTCACCAATTGACAGTGCCATGAAAGATGGAGAACAGCTTGAAGTTGTTAACAATTTCAGCTTGCTTGGCTCCACAATCAACTCTTTTGATACCAGCAGTTAGGAAATCAAAAGCCAAATTGCACTGGGAAAATCTCCTCTCTGGGACCTCTGCAACGATGTCACTATAGAGACTAAAGTGAACCTAATCTAGGCCATGGTCTTCACAATTCCTTTCTATGGACAATAACTAAAGAGGGCAGAAGAATTGATGCCTTTGAATTGTGGTGCAGGAGAAGAGTCTTGAACTTGCAATGGACCACCAAGAAAACAAATAAGTCTCTCTTGGAGAGGGTGAAACCAAGTTTTTCCTTGGAGACTAGGATTTTGTAGCTCTATCTCACATACTTTGAGCACATGGCCAGGAGGGACATGTCCTTGAAGAAGGACATTATGCATGGAAGGCTGGAGGGACAGTGCAGGAGAGGAAGACCTTGGATGAGATGGATTGATATTGTTACTGAGGTAATGAGAGTAGGTGTGTCAGAGTCAGTGAGACTGGCTTATAATAGCACAGGCTTCAGCACTGTTGTACATAGGGTCACTATAACAACAATAACATATTCAGGTACTATGAAGAAGGGCCATTCTTTACCTTGTGGTTAACTTTATTTGTATTCACTCATTTTAAGACTAGTCTCTGGTGTCATGCTGTCTGGATTTCAATTCTGAGCACTCTATAAACTGTTCCTAAGATAATACATATATTCACTAAATTATTATTTTGTAGCTCTAATTGGGAAATATAACACTTAGCATTGGTTTTCTGTGATATTCTTGTTAATGCTTCAAAGTGAAAATCACATTCAAGTTAAACAATATAAAAGACAATAGTTAGAAACAAGGAAGAAAAAAATAAACAAGAAAGAAGGAATAGTAGCTTGAAAATGTTCTCAGTGATAGAAATGACCAAGAAGATTTCATGACAGAATTCTGTAAGACTAGAATTCTATCCTTACAGATACTCTTTTTACAACAATAGGCTTATTCTCCACAGATATTCTTTTTGCACACCCCCTCACACCCCACACATATATACATAGGCTTTTCCAATTACCCAGGAATCAAATGGGCAATATCTGTGGAAAGTCAAGAACCTCAATAATATTAGTTAAAAGTAGGCCAGAATATCAAATCCTTATACAAGTTTTAATTTGAACCTGAAGAAAATAAACACAAGTCCACGGCACAAAAGAATGACCTTGAGTCATCTCACCTAAATTTAGAGACCATCTAAATGAAAAATTTGACACACTAAACACTAATGACCAAAGAAAGACCAGACAGTTGTAGAATTACAACAAATGCATCATATGTAAAGAAAGTAAAAAGTCATTAGAAATACAAGAAATAAAGAAAATACAAATACGGATGTTGAAGGAGACTCCGAAGCTTACTACTAAGCACACAAGCACAAATAAAAGGGCATTTGGCTGTGTAGATCACAACAAACTATTGCTAACTTTGAGGAGAATGCGAATCCCAGGACACTTGATTGTGCTTATGTAAACTATACTTGGACCAGGAAGTAGTCCTCAGAACAGAGCAGGGAAACACTGCATGGTTCAAAATCAGGAAAAGAGTGTGTCAGGGAGGAGTCCTGTCTCATACCTTTTCAAGCTATATCCAGAACATATCACTGGGGAGGCTGGGATGAAGGACTTTAGGACTAAAGGGCAAAATTTCCTGCTCCGAAGGCCTACAAAGGACTTTCTGTAGAGCAAGTTGCTCACCTCCATTGACAGAACACTTTAAGCCTATAATTAATCAGTAACACAATAAAGATAAGGAACTAACAAAAACCACCAAATAGAAATGGCCTAACACATACAAAGAAAGCTATACAAATAAAATCAAGAAAGCATCAGACAGCTTTAAACATTGTGAAAAAACAAAATAAACCTTCTCCTAAAAATAAGAGCATGTTACAGACCCAATTAATATTCCAAAGGCAGGAAAGCAGAAGAAATATACTGATTCAGAATCATATAAAGAGCTACTGAAGAAAATACAAGTTATAGAAGAAAGAATGGAAGCCATGAATAAAATAAAATCCCCAGAGACAGGAAACAAGAAAAAAATATAATGATGTGAAGCTATATTAATAGTTACGGAAGAAGGAGCATCTGACAGAAGAAAGAATGGAAGACATAAATAAAGCAAAAACTCCATACAAAGGGAACCAAAAGAACTGTATCAATGCAGAGCAACATGAAAAACTACAGAAGAAACTGCAAAAGATGAAAGAATTAAAACTACAGATAAAGAAGTAAAGGAACTTCAAATACCATTACAAGACAGAGATTGTACAGCCAAAACAGTAACAGAAATAACAAAAATGCATGAAAATAAAATCTAGAATATCAAGACTGACTGAAATAGCAGAAATCACCAACACGCTGAATGGATAAAAAAGCAGAATAGTAGATATGGAACAAAAAGTCAGTGAGCTGGAAGACAAAAAGACCTCAATGAGAATACTCTAAAAGAAAAATGAGAGAGGAGATAGAAGGAAAATTGAAAACATTAGATGCATGTGTGATAATACCAGTAGGAACAACTTATGTATGATTGGAATTCCAAAACATGAGGGTGGTAGGAAAAGCACTGAGAAAATTGTGGAATAAGTACTAGAAGAAACTTCCCACATATTATGAAGAATGAGGAAATAAACTTCAAGAAGGTCAGTGAATACCAAACCAACTCCGTCCAAAAAGAAAAATATCAAGACATCATAGTCAAATTCTCCAAAATCCAAGGTAAGAATATAATACTAAATGCAATGTGAGAAAAGCAAAGAAGAACCAATTAGATTACATTCTGATTTCTCAGCAGAAACCATGTGAACAAGAAGACAATGGAATGACACGTTAGAAGGCTGAAAGAAAATAGCTGAGGATCATGTAACCAGTAAAGATGCCCATCAAATATGAAAGTGAAATTAGGTCATTTGCAAAAAAAGCAGAAACTTAAGGAATTTATGAAAAACATGATCAACTCAACAAGAAATTCTAATGGAAGTCCTTCACCCCAAGACACTAAAGGAAAGTGGTTGGACCATCGTAACCTGCAACAAAAAAATAGAGCAAAAACAGCAGCAGTAAATCCTGGCCTGTCCATTCCCCTTTCAAACAGGGACCAGCCAAGGATATCCATCTAGGAGAAAAAACAAGTTCATCCTAGAGAGGGTGTTCCTTGGAGGCAAGGATTCTGAAGCTTCATCTGACATTCTTTGGACATGTTGCAAGGTGGGATCAGTCCTCGGAAAGGGAAATCATGCTTGGGAGAGTAGAGGGACAACATGGGAGAGGAAGACCCTCAATGAGATGGATTGATTTAGTGACTGGGGTTATGGGGTAGGTGTGTCAGAGACAATGAGATTGGCACAGTATATTAAGGTGTCGTACATAGGGTCACTATAAGATGCCAGCAACTCAATGGCACATCACAACAACAACATTTCAATTTTGTATTGGAAGTACTTGTTATGACACTATGACAAGAGAGCAAAATACAAATTGGAAAACCGCTGATAAAACTGTCATCAGACAATATGATACGATACACAGAAAATCTCAATGACTCAATGATAAAAGTCCTAAGACATAGTATAACAATTTAGTAGAGTGGAAGAATGAATACAAGATAAATACATCAGTAAGATTCCTCAACAATAGCAAAGGAGACACAAAAAAAGGAACTTAACAAAGCAATGCCATTAAAAATGGTCAACCTCGAGTTTAGATACTTAGACATGAGCCTGACTAGAGACATAAAAGACCTTCAAAAATAAACTACAAAATACTGTCTTCTAGGTTGCAACACCCCCATGATACATCTTCAAGGATATGAACATGTACAGCCAAGCACAATCAATAAGAGTGCATCTAAATTCCAAAATCAATCTCCATAATAGTCTATGTGTTTCCTACTGCCAAAGGGGCCCTTTAGAGTAGTGAGAGAAGATCTTCACCCTGAAACCCACAGCGTCCCTTTTCAGCAGGAAGTAGCTAAGAGAATACGCCATCCCCTTTTCCTTATGACTCAGGGTGAAGTCTCTCTCAGGGAGGAGTGATAGGGAATGGCAAAGGACACACTGACAAAGAAGATTAATCAGAACTGGCTTTGACAAGCACTGTGGCATTTGGACAAGAACAAACTGGGAGGAGGGTGGAGAGAATAGTGCAACAATGAATGAGTGGAAGCCCAAAATCTCTGTAAATTTTTATGAAAATTAATAAAATATAATTATAGAAAAAAAATACTACTGTAAAAAACCAATAAGGGACTTAATAAATGGGAAAACGTTCCCTGTTCTTGGATAGGAATACTCAATATAGTGAAAGACAAGTCTACCAAAAGCAATCTAGCTCCTCAACACAGTTCCAATGTTTTTGTTATTGTTATGTGCCATTGCAACTCATAGCGACTCTATATTCAACAGCTTTGAACCTAGCTCTATCCTGTGCCAACCTTGTTGTTTCTGACACACCTAACCCATCATCCCAGTCACTGAATCACTCTATCTCATCCAGGTCTTCGCCTTATACTGTCCCTTCACCCTCCAAACCATAATGTCCTTCTTCAAGGACAGACCCTCCTTGCAACATATCCAAAGCAGTGTTATTCATCATCACAAGAACATTGAAACAGCACAGATGTTCAAATACAATTGAATTTATAGAGAAATTATGGTACTTTCATACAATGGAATACTATTTAGCATGCAGAAGCAATGATTATGTAAATTACTACCTAACTTGGGAGGAAGTGGAAAGCATTATGCCAAGTAAACTCAGTCCCATAATGACAAATACTGTAAAAAACCATTATTGTAGAATGACTATGAGGATCCAAGAGGGGAGAGAGAGGAGAGCAAAGGGGTGAGGATGGGTGTGGGGGAAGGTTAATTATAGGACTGCACAATTTGATGAGGGGGTGAAGAAAATGGAAAAGATCTGGTGTGAGAAACAATGTATTTGAACATTGTAAATAAATCAGTATAAAATAATAACTTAAGAAAGAATCCTTGCCTCCAAGGAGCAGTGTGGTTTTACCCATTCTATGATGAACCTGTTTGTTCTCCTAGCAGTCCATGGTTTATACTCAATACTCTTCTTCAGCACCACAGCTGAAAGGCATCAAATCTCCTTCTATCATCCCTAGTCATTGTCAAGCTTTCTGACACATAACAAGCAATTGTGAAGACCATGGCCTGGAGCAGGCACACCTTAGTCTCCAGACTGATATCATTGCTCTTCAGTTTTCTGGAGAGGTCCCTGACAATGCAATTTGTCTCTTGATTTCCTGGATGCTGGTACCAAGAGTGTTGATTGTGGAGCCAAGCAAACTAAAGCTGTAAACAATCTCTATCTCTTAAAAATCTATCATGATGCTGCCAATCAGTCCTGTGGTGAGAATCTTTGTTTTCTTGATGATGAGCTTCAATTCATATTTCAGACTGCAGTCCTTGACCTTGTGCAACAAGCGCTCCAAGTTCTCCTCAGTTTCAGCAAGCCGGGCTGTGCTATCTGCATAATGCAGGTTGTTGAGTCTTCCTCCAATCCTGATGTCACATTCCTCCTCATAGTGCCCAGCCTCCCAGATGATCTGATATAGACTAAAAAGGTATGGAGACAGGACCCATCGATAGCATACACCGTTCCCAGTTTTGAACCATGCAGTATTTCCTTGCTCTGTTCTGATGACTGTCTCCTGGTCCAAGCACAGGTTTTGCATAAGCACAATCAAGTGTTCTGGTATCCCCATTCTTCTCAGAGTTAGACACAGTTTGCTGTGATCCACATAGTCAAATATCTTTGCATAGTCAATAAAACACAGATAGACATTCCTCTGGTACTCTGCTCTCAGCCAAGATCCATCTAACATTAGTTATGATATCCATAGTACCACGGCCTATTCCAAACCCAGCTAGAACATCTGGCAGTTTTCTGGGTGTTTTTATTTTTGTTGTTTGATTGTTTTGGGGGTGGCTTTTGGTTTTTTTTTTCCCCTGATCACAAATTGGTGAGCATCTGTTTGTTGAAATATGTCATTATTGATGGTATGTTATTCTTTCAAAACAGCTTTAATTTCTTTCATCACCACACAGACTACGGCTGCTCATATATTGTTTCATGAAATTCTTCTGTGTCAGCCAATTCCTTTTGGTAGAGTGCCTCTGTATACTCCTTCAACCTTCTTTTAATAATTCCTATATCATGTAATATTGTGCCCAAAGCATATTTAAGTATTGTAACTCGAGGCTTGAATTTGTTTTTCAATTCCTTAAGATTAAGAAACGCTGAGTAAGTTCAACTCTTATGATTTTTTTTTCTCCAACTATTTGCACATTTCATTTTAATACTTTGTTTTCCTGCACGGCCTTTTGAAATTTTCTGGTTAGCTCCTTAATTTCTTAATTTTTTTCCTTTGCTTTGGCTTCTCAGCAGTCTAGTTAAATATTCAGAGTCTTTTCTGACATTTGTCTTGGTCTTTTCTTCCTCCTCTGTCTTTGTCATGACCTTTTGCATTCTTCCTGGATGATATTCTTGGTATCCTCCCATAGCTCGTCCAGTCTTCGCTGATTTGTGTTCAAGGATTCAAACCTGCTTCTGAGATTGTTTTGAAATTCAAGTGGAATAGACTCAAGGTCAGATTTTGGTTCCTGTATTTTATTTCATTTTCTTTATCCTCAGCTTAAACTTGGATATGAGTAGTTGGTTGTCTGTTCCACAATTAGCACCTGGCCTAGTTTTCACAGCTGATGTTGAGTTTTTGCAGTGAATCTTTCCACAGATGTAATTGATCTGATGCCTATGCATGCCATCAGGTGAAATCCATGTGTCTAGCCTGCATTTATGTTTCTTATAAACAAATAGTTGATTGCAAAAAATTCTATCATTCTATCTCCAGTTTCATTTCTGTTGCCAAGTCCATTTTCCCAACTACTGATCATTCTTCTCTGTTCCCAATCTTTGCATTCCAGTCACTCATTATATCAAGGTATCTTGATTGCATGTTCGATTGATTTCTGACTGAAATAGTTGGTAGAAATCTTCTATTTCCTCCTCTTTGGCTCACGTTGGTGGTGCATATATTTGAAAGATATTGTTATTCACTGGACTTTCTTGTATGCATATGGATATTATCCTGTCACTCACAACATTGTATTTCAAGATAGATCTAGAAATTACTTTTTTATTTATGAAAGCAACCCCATTTTTCCTGACCTTTACATCTCTAACACAGTAGACCTGATTCAAAATATCCCATGCCAGTCCATCTCATTTCACCAATACCTAGTATGTTGATATTTATGCATTTTATTTATTTCTCAAAAATGTCCAATTTTCCTACCTACATTCATGCTTCTCACATTCCACATTCCAATCACTAGTGTCTGCTTACAACTGCTCCTCCTCCTCCTTTGTGTTTCCATATTTGAGGGCTCAGCCTCAGTTGCCATTTCTGCTAGTCTAAGTGTGCTCACATGGGGTTTTCAAAGCCCTGTCATTTCAGAAGTGGATGGCCAAACTAGGATGGATTAGCCAAATCTGTCGTAATTTAAGTGCTCAGATGTAGAACAGGATCTGACAGTCAAGCAAAAGAAATTGTGGTTGTTGTTGTTGTTATGTGCCGTCGAGTAGCTTGCGACTCATAGTGACCCTATGTACAACAGCCCTAAACTCCGCTCTGTCCTGT
>NW_006399922.1:2442158-2446139 GCF_000299155.1 Elephantulus edwardii | reverse complement strand
TTCTTTCCACAGATGTAATCGATCTGATTCCTATGCATACCATCAGGTGAAATCCAGGTATATAACCTTCATTTATGTCTCTTAAAAAATGTATTTGCTATGAATAAATCATTGTGCACAATTCGATCATTCTCTCTCCAGCTCCATTTCTGTCCCATTTCCCCAATTATAGACACATCAATAGATTCAGAGTTGCTCCCCACCCTTGGCACATGTATCTTGATTCACCCCTTTCCCAACTCCACCAGCATCCTCTTCCACTGCTGCTTAAGCCATTCAACATCTCTCTCCCCTTATCCAGCCCTTGATATGATAGCTTAGATCTCAAGGCTATAGATAACCAAATTAATTTTTCAACAATACAGAAAAGGTAATTTTATTTGGTAAGTTTATTTGGAAGAAAAGAGACCTCAGATAAGTAAAGCACTTCTGATAAGAACAAAGTAAGAAGTCTAGAACTCCCTGATCTCGAAACCTACTACACAGCTGTAATAGCCAAAACAGTGTGGCACTGGTACAAGACACATGGACCAATGGAACAAAAATCAAGAGCCCAGAAATTAACAAAGTTTATCAAATGCAGAAATTAACACCTCTTCAAAAAGTGATGCTGGAAAAATTGGATTTCTGCCTACAGAAAGATAAAGCAGGATCCACATCTCAAAACCGACACAAAAAATAGATGTGTAGATGGAGCAGAGACCTAGGATAAAACCCCAAAACAAAAAAGTCATAAATACAAAATGGGACCAAACTTAGAAGGCCTAGACTATAATATAAAGAGGCTGGGAAATACAACATAAATGCACAACTAGGAGAAGATAACAAAAGAATGTTGTTGTTGTTGTTGTTGTTGTTGTTGAATGCTGTCGAGTCAAGCATGATTCATAAAGACCCAATAACAAAAGATCTGAAGCCTTTCTGTAAGTATAGTTTCCCAAAGTTCATACAGTTTCCAGAGGTACGTTGTTTAGGAAGTGGATGCCACTCCTGCTTCTAAATCAAAGAATGGGACCTCCTAAATATTAAGTCCCTGTGTGCATCAAAACCTTTTACCAATAGGGTGAAAAGGAAGCTTACTGATGGGGAAAAAAACATTTGGCAATGCCATCTCAGACAAGGATCTCATAATAAAAGTTTACAGAACCCTCCAGGGCTTCCACAAAAAAAGATTGATAACTAAATTACAAAATGGGCAGAATATACAGAAAAACTTTCACAAAGGAATACATTTGGATGGCCAACAGACACATGAAGAGATGTTCAAAATCACTGGCTATAAGAGAGAGAAAAAAAAAACAATCAGGAAATACAATTTCACCCCAGTAGCAGTGGCAAAAATTAATAATACAGCAAGCAACCGATGTTGGAGAGGATGTGGAGAGATTGAACTCTCATACACTACTGGTGAGATTGTAAAATGGTACAACCACTCTGTAAGGCAGATTGGCATTTTCTCAAAAATCTGAACATATGACCCAGCTATTTCACTGTTAACAATATAAACCCAGGAAAATAGAATTGAGACACAATTGAAGATTTGTACACCGATGTTCATAGCAGTCTTATTCACAATAGCAAGAAAATTAAAACAGCCCAAATGTCCATTAACAAATGACTGGATTGAGAAATTGTGACACATTTACATGATGGAATACTACGGAGCACTCAGATGCAATGGTTTTGAAAAATCCTATATAACATGAGAGAGTCTGGAGAGCATTATGCTGCATAAACTAACTCACTCTCATAAGGACAATTATTGCATAAGACCATTATTGTAAAGATAGAAGGATTACTAGTAAGTTGTATTCAAAAGTCTAAAGGGGGCAGGGGAGGAACAAAAAAGGCTGAGAGTGGGGAGGGGGAGAAATCTTAAGGTTGCAGAGTTTGATGGGCAGAATGAAGGGGTTCAGGAATTTGGAAACATCCAATGGGGGCCTGAAAAGTCTAGGCAATAGTGGGCATGAATCAATGGTGATAAATTTTATAAAATACCGTGTATTGGAATGATCACATGAAACGCAATGTGAATGGAAACACAATGTATACAAATAAAATATAATGTATATGAATTTAAAAAAAAATGTATATGAATTTTGTATGCAAACCACATTCCATTAAGATTGCATTGCAGATTCTTACCACTAGGTCACCATATACTGTACTCAACTAAAAGTCAATTTACTTTCTTCTCAAGTGCACATGGTACATTCTCCAGAATTGATTATATATTAGGACACAAAACTGGACTCAACAAATGAAAAACACTGAAATAATACAAAGTATCTTCTTAGACTCCAATGTCAAAAAACCAGAAATTAACCACAAGAGTATAACACTTTAAAATCACCCACATGAAAGCTAAATAACGCACTGATAAAGAACAAGATAGGGTTATAGAACAAGTAAAAAATGAAATTAAAAAGTTCCATGAACCAAATACGACTAAAAATACAATATACCAAAACCTCTAGGATATAGGTAAGGCAGTCCGGAGATGACGTTCATAGCAATAGACAAACACATAAAAAAGGAAGGAAGAAGCAAAACTAACACTTCCATCAAATAGAAAAAGAATAACAACAATCGAACCTCACAGTCTCTAGAAGAAAGGAAATTATAAGGACAAGAGCTAAAATCAATGAGATAGGAAACAGAAAAACAACTGAAACCATCAACAAAACTGGGAGCTGGGTCTTCAAACAGGACAACAAAACAGAAAAACCACTGGCAAACTTAAAAAGAAGTGGGGGGGGAGATAAAAATAACTTTAATAAGAAATTATAGAAGTGTCATCACAATAGAACCAGATGAAATTAAATAAATAATATCAGAATATCATGAAAAGTTATTCTCTGATAAATTAAAAAATATAGAGAAATTGCACATATTCTTTGGAAGTCACATTCTACCCAGACTGACATGGACAGATGTAGAACACTTGAACAGATACATCACAAAGAAGAAAATAAGCAGATCATAAAAAGACTCCTCCCTCCCTGAAAAAAAAGTCCTCACCCAGATGACTTCCTGGCTGAATTCTACCAAACATTCAGAGAAGAACTATCATCAATTCTATTTAAACTATTTGAAAAAAATGGAAAAAGAATGAACATTTCCAGAGTCACTGTATAAAGCAAGCATAATCCTAATAACAAAATCAGGTAATGACATTACCAAAAGAGAAAACACAGGTACAAAAATCCTTAACAAAATCCTAGCCAATAGAATCCAACAGTACATTTAAAAAAAATAATCATCATGACAGAGTTAGTTTATAATAAGTATGCAAGGAGGGTCCAACATAAGAAAACTGACCAATGTAATTCATCACACTATCAGAGCAAGGAACAAGAACCACATGATCCTATCAATTGATGCAGAAAAGGCTTTGATGAAATCTAACACCCCTTCTTGATTGAAACACTCAGCAAAACTGGAATAGAATGGAGTTTCCTTAATATAGTATAAATGCAAACAAGAAGAGTTGTTGAATTCTTGAAAATACACATCCTGGAAGCTCAGTGAACTCCAAACAGACTAGACTCAAAAAGGAAATTATCAAGACATATCACTGTCAAATTCTTCAAAATCAAAGACAAAGAAAATTCCAAACACAGGGTAAGAAAAACTAAGAATCACTGACAAAGGCGAACCAATTAGATTAAGCTCTGACTTCTCAGCAGAAACTGTGAGAAAGAAGAAAATGGGATGGTATACACAGTAGGCTGAAAGAAAACAATTCCCAGGCAAGGAACCTGTACCCAGCAAAGCTGTCCATCAAATATAAGGGAGAAATTAGGTCATTTGTAGAAAAGCAGGAACATAAGAATTTGTGAAAACAATAGCAACTCTACAGAAAATACTAAGGGAAGTCCTTCACAGAGAGATGACAAAGAAAAGTAATGGATCGGACGCAGCGCGAGGGCGACGCAGCGCGAGGGCGACGCAGCGCGAGGGCGACGCAGCGCGAGGGCG
>NW_006399922.1:2421756-2435163 GCF_000299155.1 Elephantulus edwardii | reverse complement strand
TAATCCCAAGCAATTGGCTTCAACAAAAATGCAGGAGTGGCAATAATGAGCTTTGATAAAAGAGGGGTCATGGTCAAAAGCACCATAAGACACAAGAAAGGATATTATATAATGATTTAATGCACAAAACAAGACAACATAACCTTAGTTAATATCTACTGCACTAAATGAGATTTACATTATATTGAAAGGCCTAGCTAGAGTAATAACACAAGAGAAGAAAATAAGAGGCATCCAAATTGGCAAAAAAAAAAAAATAATGTCTATTTGCAGATTATATGAGAGTCTATATCTTGAAACCCCCAAAGAAAGGGCCATAAAATTAATTGTTGGACCTAGTGGGCCAACAGTTGGACTTAGTTGGTCAGTTCAGCAAAACAGTCAACTGATCTTTGATAAGGAGATGAAACCCATTAAATGGGGAAATGTTACCAACAAAACTGGAAGGCACAAATAATAAGCAAATTGAAAGGAAAGAAACTTTCAGAAAACAAACAAGAACCACATCTCATACACAGAAGCCAATTCAAGTTTGAACAAAGATCAAAGGGTAAACACAAAAAAATAAAAATCACTATATGAAAAATATAGGAGCAAATTTAGAAGCCCAAATCTATGGCACCTATATCACTAACATCACATGCAAGCAAAATCCTGCTGAAGACCATTCAAAAATGGCTGGAAGAGTACATACTTAGGGAACTGCCAGAAGTTCAAGCAGGATTTAGATGAGGCTATAACACCAGGGATATCATTGCTGAAGTCCGATGGATCCTGGATGAAAGTAAAGAATATCAGAAGAATGTGTATTTGTGCTTTATTGACTATGCAAAAGCATATGACCATGTGGATCATAACAAGTTGTGGCTGACATTGAGAAGAATGGAAGTCCCAGATCATTTAATTGTGCTCTTGCTAAACCTATACCTGAACCAGGAGGCTGTGATGGGAACAGAGCAGGGAAACACTGCATGGTATAAAACTGTAAAAGGAGTGTGTCAGGGGTGTATTCTCTCTCCATGCCTATTCAAGCTGTATGCTGATCAAATTATCTGAAAAGCTGGACTCCGTGAAAAGTAGTATGGCATCAGCATTGGAGGGAGACTCGTTAAGAACCTGCTTTATGCAGATGACACACCTTGCTTGCTGAAAGTGAGGAGGACGTGAAGCACTTAGAAGATCAAGGAATACATTGTATCTCAATGTCCAGACAATCACCAGTGTCTGCTTACAACTGTTCCTCTTCCTTTGTATTTCCATGCTTGAAAACTCAACCTCGTGCACAGCATTAGTTTGCTTGGCTCCATAGTCAACAGTCTTGGCACCAGCAGCCAGGAAATTAAAAGGCTCATTGCCATGGGAAAGTCTGCTGTTAGGGACCTCTCCAAAGTGCTGAAGAGCAGTGGTATCTCTCTGGAGACTAAGGTGCATCTGATACAGGCCATAGTCTTCGCAATCACCTGTTATGCATCAGAGAGTTGGACAATGACCAAGGAGGATAGAAGGAGAACTGATGCCTTTGAGCTGTGGTGCTGGAGAAGAGTACTGAGAATTCCATGGACTGCTAGGAAAACAAATAGATTTGTCCTGGAGAGGGTTAAACCGGGTGGCTCCTTGGAGGCAAGGATTCTGAGGCTCCGTCTAACTTACTTTGGACATGTAGAGAGGAGAGACCGGTCCTTGGAGAGGGACATCATGCTTGGGAGGGTGGAGGGACGGCGCAGGAGAGGAAGGCCCTCTATGAGGTGGATTGATTCAGTGACTGGGATAATTGGGATGGGAGTGTCAGAGACAGTGTGACTGGCACAGGACAGAGCGGAGTTTAGGGCTGTTGTACATAGGGTCGCTATGAGTCGCAGGCGACTTGACGGCACATAACAACAACAACAACAGTTTTATGTAGTAGTTTATTTTATTTGTATGATACGTATATGGCAAATGGGTTAATTTTCAAATGTTGAGCCATTCTCCTTAACCTCGTATAAATTCCACTTGGCTTATACAGAGAGTTGAAAGAAAACAATTACCAGCCAATGATCCTATAACCAGTAAGGTTCTCCATCAAATATGAAAGAGAAATTAGATCCTTCCCCAAAAAGAAGGAACTTATGAAATTTGTGAAAACAAGACCAAAACTACAAGATATTTTAAGTGAAGTCCTCCACAAGGAGACACCAAAGGAATGTGGATGGACCACAGTAAACAGAAACAAGAGAAAAAGAAACTCAGCAAAATGGCAATGGTAAAGCCTGTCTTGACAAAAATCACACTTAATGTGAATGGAATAAATGTGCCAATTAAGAGAAAAAGAGTAGCAAAATGGTTAAAAAAAACCAACAAAGCCCATCAATATACTGCCTACAAGAGACACATTTAAAAAAAAAAAAAAAAAGGAAGATAAGCACAGACTCAAAATCAAAGGCTGGGAAAAATATACCAAGAAAATGGCAACGTCAGATAGCAGAAGTAGCAATAGTAACCTCTGATAACAAAGACTTCGGAATGAAAACCACCATAAAAGATAAGGAAGAGTATTATTTATTGATTAAGGCACAATAGATCAAGAAGACATAACCTTGGTCAACATTTATGCATCAAATGATAGAGCTGCAAAATATATAAACAATGGTTAACAGAAATGAAATAGAAAGTACCACAAAAGTGGTAGGAGATTTCAACATACCACTATAACTAAAGAGCAGGTCAACTATGCTATCAGCTAATTCAATCTTGCGGATATATTCAGGGTACTGCATCCAAGTAAAACTCAATTCACTTTCTTCTCAAGTGTAAATGGTACATTCTCCAGAATCATTCACATACTAGGACACACAAAAAAATAATGTCTCAAGAAATTAAAAATCATTGAAATAATACAAAGTATCTTCTTAGACCACAATGCCATAAAAATAGAAATTAACCAGAGAGGGTAAAGCTTACAAAACCACCCATGTGGAAGAAAATAACTCTCTGTTTGGAAAATTATTGAGTTTTAAAAGAAATAAAGAATGAAATAAAAAAGTTCCTGGAAACAAATGAAAATGAAAATACAAAATATCAAAAGCTCTGGGATTCAGCGAAGGCATCACTATGATAGATGGTAAAGAGATTGAGACTGTTAGCAGCTTTAGTTTGCTTGACTCCACAATCAACACACTTAGTTAACAGCAGCCAGGAAATAAAAAGATGAATTGCATTGGAAAAGTCTGCTGTCAGGGACATCTCTCTGGAGACTAAGGTGTGCCTGATTCAGGCCACAGTCTTCACAATTGTTTGTTATGACATCGGAGAGCTGAACAATCACTAGGATGATAGAGAATTGATGTCTTTGAGCTGTGGTGTTGGAGAAGAGTGTTGAACATACCATGGACTGCTAGGAGGACAAACAGGATCTTCCTAGAGAGGGTGAAACCATACTACTCCTTGGAAGCAAGGATTCTAAGGCGTCGTCTGACATACTTTGTGGTAAGGAGGGACCAGTCTATAGAGAGGGACATGATGCTTGGAAGGTTGGAGGAACAGAGAAAAAGAGGAAGACCATAGATGAGATGGAGTGATTCAGTGACTGGCGTAAAGAGGGGAGGTGTGTCCAAGACAGTAAAGTTGGCACAGGATAGAGCAGTCTTCAGATCTATTGTACATAGGGTCTCTTTGAGTCGCAAGCAACTCAATGGCACATAACAACAATAAAACAAGAACAAGGTTGTTCTGAGTCGCAGGTGAATTGAGGGCACATAACAACAACAAACAAGGAGTTGTACCACCAACCCAACAATACTAAGCTAATACTTTATGATATTATTTAACACAAGGGAGGGCTTTTCTTAACTTTGAATTTTGGCTTTTTCATGAAACTAAAGAATTCTTTCCCTTGGTTGCCTTGGTTCCTTCATCAAGCTATAGAAAAAGTTGTAGTTCTCTCTTAAACTTGCTTCCCCTAAAGTTCACTACCCACCCACCCACACCACACACACATGGTAGGGTCTTTATTGTGTTATTTTATTCTACCTACAGATTTTGCCAATATGACATTGTTTGACTATTGTAGAACTATGTTTTAATATCTGGAAGGGAAAATCTTTTCTCAATATTACTCTTTCCCTAAATGCATTAGATAAAATATCTTGATCAAGCCCTCCACTTTCCATTAATTTAAAAAAAAATGTTTTTTAAGTGCCTTTGAGTTGTCTGCAACCCATAGTGACACTATACACAGCACCTATGAATCCTGCTGTCCTGAGTTAGTCTGACTAGTTCTGACACAATAACTCTGATTGCCCCAGCTACTCTATCAATCTACCTCTTCCAGGGTCTTTCTCTCCTGCGCTGTCCCTCTCCCTTCTAAATATAATGTCCTTCTCCAAGGATGTGTCTCTCCTGGCTATGTGCCCAAAGTATGAGACAAAGCTTCAAAATCCTAGACCCAAGGAGAAACTTGGGTTTCACTCAGTCCAAGACAGACCTATTTGTTTTCTTGGCAACCCAGGGTATATTCAAGACTCTTCTCTAGCACTACAATTTGATTACATCAATTCTTCTATCATCCTTAGTCATTGCCCAGCTTTCTGATGCATAGCAAGTAATTGTGAAGACCATGGCCTGGATTAGGTGCACCTTAGTGTCTAGACAGACATCGTTACTTTTCAGTACTCTGGAGAGTTCCCTGATGATGGATTTTCCCAATCCAATTCATCTTTTGATTTCCTGACTTCTGTTGTTAAGAGTGTTGATTGTGGAGCCTAGCAAACTTTAATTAACAACCTCAATCTCTTTTCCATCATGATGCTGTCAAGTGGCCCATTGATGAAAATCTTTGTCTTATGTTGAGCTTCAACCCATATTGAAGACTATAGTACTTGACCTTCTGAAGCAAGTCTGCCTTAGTTTCAGCAAGCAAGGTTGTGTCATCTGCGTAACATAGGTTGTTAATGAGTCTTCCACCAATCCTGAAGCCAAATTCCTCCTCATACAGCCTAGCCTCCCAAATGATCTGTTCTACATATAGACTGAAAAAGTATGGAGACAGGATTCATTCTTGACACACTCCCTTCCTGTTTTTGAACTATGCACTATTTTTGTGTTCTGTTCTGAGGACAGCTTCCTGGTCCAGGTATAGGTTTTGCCTAAGCACAATCAAGTGTTCTGGGATTCTCATTTTCCTCAAGGTTAGCTACAATTTGTTGTGATCCACACAGTCAAATGCCTTTGCATAGTCAATGAAACATAGATAGACATTCCTCTGGTACACTTTGCTTTCTGCAAAAATTCATCTGAAATTGGTGATAATGTCTCTGGTGCCATGACCTCTTCTAAACCCAGCTTCTATTTCTGGTAGCTCTCTGTCAATGTACTGATCCAGTTGTTTCTGGATAATCTTTAGAATGATTTTGTTAGTATGTGATATTAGTGATAATTGTACAATAATTTCAACACACTGTCAGGTCACCATTTTTGGGGATGGAAATAAATATGGATCTCATCCAGTCAATTGGCTAGGTGGTTGTCCTCCAGATTTCTTGGCACAACTTGGTGAGCACATCCAGGGCCACATCTGTTTGCTGAAATACGTCAATTGGTATTCCATCTATTCCTATTCTATTCACAAGGAGTGAAGAGACCTGATTGGAAAACCAGGAAGCCTTGGTTTTTCCTTCAAGAATGATCTCTAGCTGCCTCACTACCTTCAGATTGAGCTTAAGGTGTCCCATGTGATCCAGCCAAACAGCAGTGACCACACACACACAAAATACCTCACTCAAGTTCCAGTATATCTCCACAGCATGTTGCTCCCTTGTTGTGTTGCTCCCCTGGCATGTTGACCCCCCAGCACAGGCATCAGCTCCCTTGGCACAGGCATGTCGTCAGTACCCCCCCTCACGCAGGCATGGCATTGACAGCGTCCCAGCTCAAGCATGCCATCCCTGCATGCAGGCATGGCATTGGAAGTCCCCTGGGTGCAAGTGTGGCAATGGCAGCCTGCCTGTGCAGGCATGGCATGGGCGGCCACCCCCCTCCCCGCGCGTGTGTGGCTTCGGTGGCTCCCTGGCACAGGCCTGCGCCAGAACTCTTATATACTAAAAATCTCTTGTAACCAAAGGACTACACCTCATCTTCCTCTGCAAAATCATCTTTCATGGTGATGGGCGAAGTGCACAACTAGCCAGGGGGCTCCTCATGAGTGCCTGCCTAAGGAGGTCCACCCAGAGTTGTCACTGTGTGCATATGGCCACCCACCAGCTCTTTAACTTCTTGATTTCTTCCTTTTGTTTTAGCTTCTTAGCAATTTAGTCAAATATTCAGAGTCTCTTCTGACATCCATTTTGGACTTTTCTTCTTCATAATGACATTTTGCATTCTTCGAGAACAATATTCTTGATATTTTCCCACAGCTCGTCTGGTCTTTGTTGATTAATGTTCAAGGCCTCAAACCTGTTCCTGAGTTGGTTTTTAAATTCAGGGAGTATAGACTCAAGATCAAATTTTTATTCCTGTGGATTTAACCTTCTTTAGCTTTAATTTGAACTTGCATATGAGCAGTTTATGGGCTGTTCCACAATCAGTCTGTTCCCACAATGGCCTGGTTTTTACTGCTGATATTAAACTTCTCCTTCCACAGATGTAATTAAACTGATTCCTATGCATCCCATCAGGTTATATCCATGTGTATAGCTTGTGTTTATGTTTCTTATAAAAAGGTATTTGCTATAACTAAATCATTGATTATACAGAATTCTATCATTCTAGCTTGCCTCATTTCTGTCACCAAATCCATATTTTCCAACTACTGATCTCTCTTCCTTGTTTCCAACTTTTACATTCCAGACACCCATTATTTTTAATGCATCTTGGATATATGTTCATCGATTTCTTATTGCAACAGTTGGTAGAACTCATATATTTTCTCCTTTTTGGCTCTCGTTGTTAGGGAATAAATTTAAATTATAGTGGTATTAACAGGTTTTTCTTGTATGTGTATGGTTATTATCCTGTCACAATATTATATTTCAAGTTGGATCTAGAAACGGCCTTTATAACTGTGAAAGTGACCCCGTTTTTTCTCACCTTTTCCCCTCCAGTGTAGTAGATCATATGATCATCTGATTCAAAATATCTCATGCCAATCTATCTCATTTCACTAATACCCAATATGTCAATTTTTCTGAGTTCCATGTCTTTCTTAACAATGTCTAGTTTTTCTGCATTGATGCTTCCCACATTTCATGTTCAAATAATTAATTTCTGCTTACAACAGTTTCTCCTCCTTTGTGTTTCCAAATTTGAGGGCTCAGCCTCAGTTTCCATGTCTGTTAGTCTACTCTAAGCGTGCTCTTTGTACATAATTTTTGAAGGCCTGTTACATTTTGGAAGTGGATGGCCAATCCTTCTTCCTAGTCTCTCTTAATTTGGATGCATAGTTTTAGAAAAATATTTGACAGACATGTATTTTACAATGCAGATGAAAGACACTTTCCTTGCAGAAATATCCAATGCACTCACTGTCCCCCTCCCCAAAGCACATGTGTCTTGTCTTCTCCCTTTACCTACTACATCATCATTCCTTGTACTCATGCTTTCTATCTTTGTCTAGCTTGTCAAGCCCTCCCCTCACCAGCCCCACCTTGATATTATAGCTTAGTCCACAAGCCACTTCTGTGATGTCTTGCAACAAAAATCTCTTATAAAGTAAAAATAGTAGGAAGCAGTACTTTTGCCCTTGTCTCATTTTAGCTTCACAGACAGTATTTTGACATCGCATGAGTCTACCTACTTGAGCAGCCCAGCCCGGTGGAAGACATAGAGATCTTGTTCCAGGGTGCAGTTGCTGAAAGGGACCATCCTCACAAAGTTCTGGATGAGGGTAAACTCAGGGGTGAGATGAGGCAGAGAAATGACGCAGAAGTCCTTGTCCTAAAATGATTGAAATCAAGGCACATGGAGAGAAAATAAAAATCCATTTTATAAATACCATTGGACACAAATTCTTGCTATAAAACACTAAATCATATAGGAGCAAAACGTGTTAGAGAAAAAAAATATTATAATTAAATTTACGTTGTTGTTGTTGTTGATTGCCATCAAGTTTTACTATAGTTTTGGAATTAATCATACAACATTAAGTAATAGAGGGAGCATTGGTGGCCTCGTGGCAAGAAGCTGCCTGGCACAAACCTGAAAGCACACAGTTCAAATCCACCAGCTGCTCCACCGCAGAAGTATGGGCAATCCTCACCCATGCCATTAATTGCCTCTGAAAAACCTGCCAGAGGGCCAGCTATGGGTTGGTTCTGACTTGACGGTACACAACAACAATACACAATTACTAAGAATATAAAGAAAAATATTTGTATGACTGTTTTAAATCCATATATATAAATAATAGGAACAATGGGACTCATTCAGCACAAGTGTTTTGCAAAATCCAGTTTTTAAAATTAATGGTATTTATACGTGGTCATTCAGGAGTGCATGACCCCACATGCTTGCACAACTCCTTGGGTTTCTGCTATTGTTGAGTCAAAACTGACTCATCGCTGACTCTATAGCTTTACAGTCTGTTTTCAGAGGCTGTAATCTGCACAGAAAGAGAATGATCATCTTCTTCCTGAGGAGCAGGTTGTGGATTTGAACTGATGCTTTCAGGTTTGTGGTGCACCTTCTTGCCATGAGGCCACCAGTGCTCCCTATTTCCCTAAATATTTCATGATTCATTTCTAAGCTGTAGTAAAATTTAATTTGTATACTTTTCTCTAATATATTTTGCTTCTATGTGACTTAGTGCATTTGAACCAGCTTGACAGCCCAACCCCTTACCACTAGGCCACCAGAACATTTTAAAACCAAAGCAGCTCTTTCCCTGTGTGATGAAAGACCAACACTCTAAATTCTTTCTGGCTCTAAAATCCTGTGACTGTTTAAGATGAATGGCTGGTGGAGAGGAACAGCTGCCCTTTCAGTTGGCAACCTAATGCTTAAAACACTGTAACACTGTTGTTGTTCTTGTTGTTGTATGTCGTCCAGTCACCTGCAACTCATAGTGATCCTATGAACAACAGCCCTAAAACCTGCTCTATCCTGTGCCAACCTATTGTTTCCAACACACATACCTCCATTACCCCAGTCCCTGAATCAATCCACCTCATAGAGGGTCTTCCTCTCCTGTGCTGTGCCTCCACTCTCCCAAGCATGATGTCCCTCTCCAAAGACTGATCCCACCTTGCCACAAAGTATGTCAGACAAAGCTTCAGAATCCTGGCTTCCAAGGAGCAACCTCGCCTCACCCTCTCCAGGATGAAGCTATTTGTTCTAGCAGCCCGTGATATATTCAATACTGTTCTCCAGCTCCAAATCTCAAAGGCATCAATCCTCTTTCTGTTATCCCTAGTCATTGTCCAACTTTCTGTTGTATAGCAAGTAATTGCAAAGACCATGGCCTGTGTCAGGTGCACCTTAGTCTCCAGACTGAAATCGTTGCTTTTCAGAGGTCTCTGACAGCAGACTTTCCCAATGTAATTCCTCTTTTAATTTCCTGGCTGCTGGTACCAAGAGTATTGATTGTAAATCCAGCCAAACTGAAGCTGCTGACAATCTCAATCTCTTTACCATCCATCATGATGCTATCAATTGGCCCAGTAGTGAGAATCTTTGTTTTCTTGCTACAGAGTTTCAATCCTTATTGAAGGCTGCAGTCCTTGACCCTTCTGCAGCAAGCACTTCAGGTCCTCCTCAGTTTCAGCAAGACAATTTGCATAGTGCAGATTGTCTACCTCCAATCCAGATGCCACATTTCTCCTCACAGAGCCCAGCCTCCCAGATAATCTGTTCCATAGGTTGTTGTTGTTGTTAAGTGCTGTCGAGTCACAGGCAACTCATAGCGACCCTATAAAGGAGAGTCCTTGACACTTGGGTGCCTTTCATCCTCTCTCCAGGTTCATAGGGTTTCCGGAGGCAAGCTATTATGGAAGTGGATGCCACTTCTCCTTCCAAGTTCCGCATATAGATTGAAAAAAATATGGAGATAGGACACATCCTTGGCACGCCCCTTATTTTACCTTTATTAACACATAAATTTAAAAACAGGTACTCAATGTTATTATTGGAAGAGCTTTAAGTATATTAAATATATTTAGAATAACTTGGAAAACAGGATATACTTTATCAACTACAAATTTTAATAAATCTAAATACAGATCATTTATTTGGATAAAAATTTAGTGTTTAAAATAAGATATGCTGGAGGCAAGGATTCTGAAGCTTCGTCTGACCTACTTTGGACATGTTGCAAGGAGGGACCAGTGTTTGGAGAGGGATGCCATGCTTGGGAGGGTGGAGGAACAGCGCAGGAGAGGAAGACCCTCGATGAGATGGATTGATTCCATCACTTGGGTAACAGGGATAGGTGTGTCAAAAATAACAAGATTGGCAAGGGATAGACAAGGTTTAGGCCTGTTGTACATAGGATCACTATGAGTGGCAGGCAACTCGATGGCACATAACAACAACAACAACAACAAATCTGTAAAAAATATACATTGGATTTCGAAGGTTTGATATAAAAATATATGAAAGAGATCTAATTTTTCATTCAGATGTCATGTTGAGACATCTTTTAGATACTTGGGCTACATAAATGTAGAAACTAGGCTGGCTAACCTCTTTCTCCATGTGCTGATATAGGTCTAAAACCCATGTGCTGTGTCTATGGGATGGTTCTGGTCTAGGCCAGCCTTGTAACCAAAGCTTTCCTGGTCCTCTGCCAGCTTCCTGAAAGCAGCATGCTCTTCTGAGGACAGCGACTTCTCCTTTCTCCCATAAAGACATTATGTGCTCTAATGTAAAACTCTTTGGGCATTTTTGCAACCCATAGGAGAACTTTGAGAGAACTTGGATTAAAGTTGTTGAATGACAAGTGTTGATGCCAACTCAGGGCTGGCTTTCACTGGAAAACTAAATATAATGAGCTGCTTCTAGTGGATTTGAAAGAGGAACATTGAAGGTTATTTTGTTTCCACCTGTTCCTATATTCTGACATTAAAGAAAATGAAATTGTTAATGGATATTTTATGCTTTCAAAGTCAGCATTAATTTCTTAATGCTCAAGATTTGCTTAAAATTAACTCCTTAAAATATTATTTCAAGGCTTCACGACGCTAACAAAATTGGGAAATATAATCTATTGACCTCACAGTTTTAGGCAACACAAGTAAACCACATTTACTTTTTGCCTTAGTAAAGAGATCAGAGGAGAAATAAGGTACTTAGTTCACAATTGGCCAAGTGAAGAAGTCCTTTCTATGGTTCGGCCTAGCTGATGGCCTTGCCGTGGAGCAGTCTGTAGACAAACCCCCTCTGTCCCTCTGTCATCGTCCGGATGCAACCTGTCCCAAGACAACAACACAAGGAGGAAGACGAGGAGGCATGGACCCTGTGACAGCATGCTGGTGCCTGCTCAAGCCTGCTTGCCTGACACAGTTGGGCTCTCATGTACACTACACTCTGAGGGAGGCCCCAGAATTTGGGAGACAGAACACCTACAAAAGAATCAAACCTCATGGCCCCATCCTACCCTGGAAAAAGGAATAGGTTGGTTTTACAATACTTTGATGAAATGCAAATTACCAGGAGCTCTGTGGCCTAGTCTGTAGTGAACTGTGCTGTTAAAGCAAAGGCTGCACATTTCGCTGGTGGTTGCAACCCACCAGCAGCTCTGAGGAAGAAAGACAGTCAGGCTCCAGCTGAAATTTACAGCACAATGATGTTGGTGACAGTGAGTGAGACTGTAAATTATAAAGCAATAAAGCAATCTAATTCCCTTTAGAGTAACTGGTAATATTTTTAAATAATTTCATTCTTATCAACAACTTGATTAAAATGAAGCACTGTTAAAATTATGCAAAAGGAGACTGAGATGCAATGGCTAAGTACTCAACAGCGAACCAAAAGGTCAGTGGTTCAATCCCAACAGCCTCTCCATGGAAAAGGGAAGAGCTGTCAGTTGGGTCCTGTGATTAGCACAGAAGAGGAAACCTGTTGTGGCTATTCAACATCAAGTTACAAACAACCCTGAGCTGACTCTCCAGCTGGATTTCAAAGACAGGAAAATGCACTAGAGTTGATGGCCCATCTTTCACCCTTGGTGCAGCTGGTGAATCCAAACTGCAGGCATTCAGGTTGGGAACACAACTCCTTAGTACTAGGTCACCAGAGCTCCTTAATTCTGTAATATAGGGTCACTTAAGTCGGAATGAACTTGATGGAAAATAACAACAAAGTATTGCATATGTTTCTTTTCAGGGGTGACATGAAATGCTGTTAAAGCAGCTAAGCTGAGAGTTCCTGAAACTAACACTAAGTCCTGTGTGAAGAGGTTCATAGCCTGGCCAGTGGGCTAGATACTCCATCACCTACAGAAAACAAAGGTAAAGAAAGTTCAAAGCATGCTAGCATGCCAAGTGACCTTGTTCTCAGAGTTCAGAAGAAGTCCAAATGGCAATGATGGGACAGTGAACAAGGAATTTTACCATTTAAAAACTTCTCTAGATTCCAAACCAATAATATTACTCAAAATTTAACATGTACTTACAGGAAAAAGGCTGAAAACAAAATTCATAAAGTCCAGGGACCTGTAACGAGATGGTAATTCTTGTCACTGAGAAGCTGAGACAGTCTGTATTTCAGGAGATCTGTTATTCTTTCTCCCTCAGGCCAACCAATTAGCCAGAAATCTGTGTCTAGCCAAACATTAATCAGATGTGGAGGTTATAAGCTTTACACTCTAGTAATAATGTATCTCCTCATCTCTTTTACACTATTAGAACAGTTAACTGTTAAGCATTCAAATAGCCAACAGAAAAGACATTCATTCTGAGAACAGGACTGTTATGGGCTTTCTCCTTTTTTAATATGTAAAGCTGCAGATGAATAGTTTTAAGCAAACCATACTGAATCACTGAAATTCTTTTCAAAAATTCTAAAGTTACAGTCTATGCAGAATAACCCTAAATACACAGGGGGAAAATAAATAATAACCAACTTGTGTTAAAGGGCTGTCCAGATGTTTAAATGGAATTAGGAAAAAGAGATTTTCTTTTTTATCATAAAAATCTCCAAAGAAACCTAAAATTAAAGGGAAATAAAGTACAACTATGCTATTTTTCTGAGGGAGGGTTGGATTTAATATAACAAAGAGCTAGAAGTAACCCAAGTGTCCATCACTGGACAAATGGCTAAAGAAACATTCACACAGTGGAGTATAATGCAATACTAAAGAATGAAAAGGAACATGGATGGACCTAGATGACATTATGCTGCTGACATTAGTTACAAAACGATAATTATGGCTTCCCTTTTTAAGGTCAACAAAATCGATAAACCACTAGCAAGACTCACAAAAGAAAAGAGAGAGAAGAC